>NW_027225932.1:0-37489 GCF_038994185.2 Dermacentor albipictus | reverse complement strand
TCTCGTCTACCAAAAGTGTCATATTCATGCTTAAAACGCGTTTTGGGACAAATCCATGTGCGGGTTCTAAAAAGAGCAGCATTGCATGCTTTTCACATCGTTTGGTAGAAATCCACACGCGCGTTCTGCCAAAAGCGTCATTTGCATGCATATCGTGTGGTTTTGCAGAAAACTGTAATCTCGTCTACCAAAAGTGTCGTATTCATGCTTAAAACGCGTTTTGGCACAAATCCATGTGCGGGTGCTAAAAAGAGCAGCATTGGCATGCTTTTCACGTCGTTTGGTAGAAATCCACACGCGCGTTCTGCCAAAAGCGTCATTTGCATGCAAATCGTGTGGTTTTGCAGAAAACTGCATCCTCGTCTACCAAAAGTGTCGTATTCATGCTTAAAACGCGTTTTGGCACAAATCCATGTGCGGGTTCTAAAAAGAGCAGCATTGGCGTGCTTTTCACGTCGTTTGGTGGAAATCCACATGCGCGTTCTGCCAAAAGCGTCATTTGCATGCAAATCGTGTGGTTTTGCAGAAAACTGCAATCTCGTCTACCAAAAGTGTCGTATGCATGCTTAAAACGCGTTTTGGCACAAATTCATGTGCGGGTTCTAAAGAGAGCAGCATTGGCATGCTTTTCACGTCGTTTGGTAGAAATCCACACGCGCGTTCTGCCAAAAGCGTCATTTGCATGCATATCGTGTGGTTTTGCAGAAAACAGCAATCTCGTCTACCAAAAGTGTCGTATTCATGCTTAAAACGCGTTTTGGCACAAATCCATGTGCGGGTTCTAAAAAGAGCAGCATTGGCATGCTTTTCACGTCGTTTGGTAGAAATCCACACGCGCGTTCTGCCAAAAGCGTCATTTGCATGCATATCGTGTGGTTTTGCAGAAAACTGCATCCTCGTCTACCAAAAGTGTCGTATTCATGCTTAAAACGCGTTTTGGCACAAATCCATGTGCGGGTGCTAAAAAGAGCAGCATTGGCATGCTTTCACGTCGTTTGGTAGAAATCCACACGCGCGTTCTGCCAAAAGTGTCGTATTCATGCTTAAAACGCGTTTTGGCACAAATCCATGTGCGGGTTCTAAAAAGAGCAGCATTGGCATGCTTTTCACGTCGTTTGGTAGAAATCCACACGCGCGTTCTGCCAAAAGCGTCATTTGCATGCATATCGTGTGGTTTTGCAGAATACTGCAATCTCGTCTACCAAAAGTGACGTATTCATGCTTAAAACGCGTTTTGGCACAAATCCAAGTGCGGGTGCTAAAAAGAGCAGCATTGGCACGCTTTTCACGTCGTTTGGTAAAAATCCACACGCGCGTTCTGCCAAAAGCGTCATTTGCATGCAAATCGTGTGGTTTTGCAGAAACTGCAATCTCGTCTACCAAAAGTGTCGTATTCATGCTTAAAACGCGTTTTGGCACAAATTCATGTGCGGGTTCTAAAAAGAGCAGCATTGGCATGCTTTTCACGTCGTTTGGTAGAAATCCACACGCGCGTTCTGCCAAAAGCGTCATTTGCATGCATATCGTGTGGTTTTGCAGAAAACAGCAATCTCGTCTGCCAAAAGTGTCGTATTCATGCTTAAAACGCGTTTTGGCACAAATCCATGTGCGGGTTCTAAAAAGAGCAGCATTGGCATGCTTTTCACGTCGTTTGGTAGAAATCCACACGCGCGTTCTGCCAAAAGCGTCATTTGCATGCATATCGTGTGGTTTTGCAGAAAACTGCAATCTCGTCTACGAAAAGTGTCGTATTCATGCTTAAAACGCGTTTTGGCACAAATCCAAGTGCGGGTGCTAAAAAGAGCAGCATTGGCACGCTTTTCACGTCGTTTGGTAGAAATCCACACGCGCGTTCTGCCAAAAGCGTCATTTGCATGCAAATCGTGTGGTTTTGCAGAAAACTGCAATCTCGTCTACCAAAAGTGTCGTATTCATGCTTAAAACGCGTTTTGGCACAAATTCATGTGCGGGTTCTAAAAAGAGCAGCATTGGCATGCTTTTCACGTCGTTTGGTAGAAATCCACACGCGCGTTCTGCCAAAAGCGTCATTTGCATGCAAATCGTGTGGTTTTGCAGAAAACTGCATCCTCGTCTACCAAAAGTGTCGTATTCATGCTTAAAACGCGTTTTGGCACAAATCCATGTGCGGGTGCTAAAAAGAGCAGCATTGGCATGCTTTTCACGTCGTTTGGTAGAAATCCACACGCGCGTTCTGCCAAAAGCGTCATTTGCATGCAAATCGTGTGGTTTTGCAGAAAACTGCAATCTCGTCTACCAAAAGTGTCGTATTCATGCTTAAAACGCGTTTTGGCACAAATTCATGTGCGGGTTCTAAAAAGAGCAGCATTGCCATGCTTTTCACGTCGTTTGGTAGAAATCCACACGCGCGTTCTGCCAAAAGCGTCATTTGCATGCATATCGTGTGGTTTTGCAGAAAACTGCATCCTCGTCTACCAAAAGTGTCGTATTCATGCTTAAAACGCGTTTTGGCACAAATCCATGTGCGGGTACTAAAAAGAGCAGCATTGGCATGCTTTTCACGTCGTTTGGTAGAAATCCACACGCGCGTTCTGCCAAAAGCGTCATTTGCATGCATATCGTGTGGTTTTGCAGAAAAGTGCAATCTCGTCTACCAAAAGTGTCGTATTCATGCTTAAAACGCGTTTTGGCACAAATCCAAGTGCGGGTGCTAAAAAGAGCAGCATTGGCACGCTTTTTACGTCGTTTGGTAGAAATCCACACGCGCGTTCTGCCAAAAGCGTCATTTGCATGCAAATCGTGTGGTTTTGCAGAAAACTGCAATCTCGTCTACCAAAAGTGTCGTATTCATGCTTAAAACGCGTTTTGGCACAAATCCATGTGCGGGTGCTAAAAAGAGCAGCATTGGCATGCTTTTCACGTCGTTTGGTAGAAATCCACACGCGCGTTCTGCCAAAAGCGTCATTTGCATGCAAATCGTGTGGTTTTGCAGAAAACTGCAATCTCGTCTACCAAAAGTGTCGTATTCATGCTTAAAACGCGTTTTGGCACAAATTCATGTGCGGGTTCTAAAAAGAGCAGCATTGGCATGCTTTTCATGTCGTTTGGTAGAAATCCACACGTGCGTTCTGCCAAAAGCGTCATTTGCATGCATATCGTGTGGTTTTGCAGAAAACTGCATCCTCGTCTAACAAAAGTGTCGTATTCATGCTTAAAACGCGTTTTGGCACAAATCCATGTGCGGGTGCTAAAAAGAGCAGCATTGGCATGCTTTTCACGTCGTTTGGTAGAAATCCACACGCGCGTTCTGCCAAAAGCGTCATTTGCATGCAAATCGTGTGGTTTTGCAGAAAACTGCAATCTCGTCTACCAAAAGTGTCGTATTCATGCTTAAAACGCGTTTTGGCACAAATTCATGTGCGGGTTCTAAAAAGAGCAGCATTGGCATGCTTTTCACGTCGTTTGGTAGAAATCCACACGCGCGTTCTGCCAAAAGCGTCATTTGCATGCATATCGTGTGGTTTTGCAGAAAACTGCAATCTCGTCTACCAAAAGTGTCGTATTCATGCTTAAAACGCGTTTTGGCACAAATCCATGTGCGGGTTCTAAAAAGAGCAGCATTGGCATGCTTTTCACGTCGTTTGGTAGAAATCCACACGCGCGTTCTGCCAAAAGCGTCATTTGCATGCATATCGTGTGGTTTTGCAGAAAACTGCATCCTCGTCTACCAAAAGTGTCGTATTCATGCTTAAAACGCGTTTTGGCACAAATCCATGTGCGAGTTCTAAAAAGAGCAGCATTGGCATGCTTTTCACGTCGTTTGGTAGAAATCCACACGCGCGTTCTGCCAAAAGCGTCATTTGCATGCAAATCGTGTGGTTTTGCAGAAAACTGCATCCTCGTCTACCAAAAGTGTCGTATTCATGCTTAAAACGCGTTTTGGCACAAATCCATGTGCGGGTTCTAAAAAGAGCAGCATTGGCATGCTTTTCACGTCGTTTGGTAGAAATCCACACGCGCGTTCTGCCAAAAGCGTCATTTGCATGCATATCGTGTGGTTTTGCAGAAAACTGCAATCTCGTCTACCAAAAGTGTCATATTCATGCTTAAAACGCGTTTTGGGACAAATCCATGTGCGGGTTCTAAAAAGAGCAGCATTGGCATGCTTTTCACATCGTTTGGTAGAAATCCACACGCGCGTTCTGCCAAAAGCGTCATTTGCATGCATATCGTGTGGTTTTGCAGAAAACTGTAATCTCGTCTACCAAAAGTGTCGTATTCATGCTTAAAACGCGTTTTGGCACAAATCCATGTGCGGGTGCTAAAAAGAGCAGCATTGGCATGCTTTTCACGTCGTTTGGTAGAAATCCACAAGCGCGTTCTGCCAAAAGCGTCATTTGCATGCAAATCGTGTGGTTTTGCAGAAAACTGCATCCTCGTCTACCAAAAGTGTCGTATTCATGCTTAAAACGCGTTTTGGCACAAATCCATGTGCGGGTTCTAAAAAGAGCAGCATTGGCGTGCTTTTCACGTCGTTTGGTGGAAATCCACACGCGCGTTCTGCCAAAAGCGTCATTTGCATGCAAATCGTGTGGTTTTGCAGAAAACTGCAATCTCGTCTACCAAAAGTGTCGTATGCATGCTTAAAACGCGTTTTGGCACAAATTCATGTGCGGGTTCTAAAAAGAGCAGCATTGGCATGCTTTTCACGTCGTTTGGTAGAAATCCACACGCGCGTTCTGCCAAAAGCGTCATTTGCATGCATATCGTGTGGTTTTGCAGAAAACAGCAATCTCGTCTACCAAAAGTGTCGTATTCATGCTTAAAACGCGTTTTGGCACAAATCCATGTGCGGGTTCTAAAAAGAGCAGCATTGGCATGCTTTTCACGTCGTTTGGTAGAAATCCACACGCGCGTTCTGCCAAAAGCGTCATTTGCATGCATATCGTGTGGTTTTGCAGAAAACTGCATCCTCGTCTACCAAAAGTGTCGTATTCATGCTTAAAACGCGTTTGGCACAAATCCATGTGCGGGTGCTAAAAAGAGCAGCATTGGCATGCTTTCACGTCGTTTGGTAGAAATCCACACGCGCGTTCTGCCAAAAGTGTCGTATTCATGCTTAAAACGCGTTTTGGCACAAATCCATGTGCGGGTTCTAAAAAGAGCAGCATTGGCATGCTTTTCACGTCGTTTGGTAGAAATCCACACGCGCGTTCTGCCAAAAGCGTCATTTGCATGCATATCGTGTGGTTTTGCAGAATACTGCAATCTCGTCTACCAAAAGTGTCGTATTCATGCTTAAAACGCGTTTTGGCACAAATCCAAGTGCGGGTGCTAAAAAGAGCAGCATTGGCACGCTTTTCACGTCGTTTGGTAAAATCCACACGCGCGTTCTGCCAAAAGCGTCATTTGCATGCAAATCGTGTGGTTTTGCAGAAAACTGCAATCTCGTCTACCAAAAGTGTCGTATTCATGCTTAAAACGCGTTTTGGCACAAATTCATGTGCGGGTTCTAAAAAGAGCAGCATTGGCATGCTTTTCACGTCGTTTGGTAGAAATCCACACGCGCGTTCTGCCAAAAGCGTCATTTGCATGCATATCGTGTGGTTTTGCAGAAAACAGCAATCTCGTCTGCCAAAAGTGTCGTATTCATGCTTAAAACGCGTTTTGGCACAAATCCATGTGCGGGTTCTAAAAAGAGCAGCATTGGCATGCTTTTCACGTCGTTTGGTAGAAATCCACACGCGCGTTCTGCCAAAAGCGTCATTTGCATGCATATCGTGTGGTTTTGCAGAAAACTGCAATCTCGTCTACGAAAAGTGTCGTATTCATGCTTAAAACGCGTTTTGGCACAAATCCAAGTGCGGGTGCTAAAAAGAGCAGCATTGGCACGCTTTTCACGTCGTTTGGTAGAAATCCACACGCGCGTTCTGCCAAAAGCGTCATTTGCATGCAAATCGTGTGGTTTTGCAGAAAACTGCAATCTCGTCTACCAAAAGTGTCGTATTCATGCTTAAAACGCGTTTTGGCACAAATTCATGTGCGGGTTCTAAAAAGAGCAGCATTGGCATGCTTTTCACGTCGTTTGGTAGAAATCCACACGCGCGTTCTGCCAAAAGCGTCATTTGCATGCATATCGTGTGGTTTTGCAGAAAACTGCAATCTCGTCTACCAAAAGTGTCGTATTCATGCTTAAAACGCGTTTTGGCACAAATCCATGTGCGGGTTCTAAAAAGAGCAGCATTGGCATGCTTTTCACGTCGTTTGGTAGAATCCACACGCGCGTTCTGCCAAAAGCGTCATTTGCATGCATATCGTGTGGTTTTGCAGAAAACTGCATCCTCGTCTACCAAAAGTGTCGTATTCATGCGTAAAACGCGTTTTGGCACAAATCCATGTGCGGGTTCTAAAAAGAGCAGCATTGGCATGCTTTTCACGTCGTTTGGTGGAAATCCACACGCGCGTTCTGCCAAAAGCGTCATTTGCATGCAAATCGTGTGGTTTTGCAGAAAACTGCATCCTCGCCTACCAAAAGTGTCGTATTCATACTTAAAACGCGTTTTGGCACAAATCCATGTGCGGGTTCTAAAAAGAGCAGCATTGGCATGCTTTTCACGTCGTTTGGTAGAAATCCACACGCGCGTTCTGCCAAAAGCGTCATTTGCATGCATATCGTGTGGTTTTGCAGAAAACTGCATCCTCGTCTACCAAAAGTGTCATATTCATGCTTAAAACGCGTTTTGGCACAAATCCATGTGCGGGTTCTAAAAAGAGCAGCATTGGCATGCTTTTCACGTCGTTTGGTAGAAATCCACACGCGCGTTCTGCCAAAAGCGTCATTTGCATGCATATCGTGTGGTTTTGCAGAAAACTGCATCCTCGTCTACCAAAAGTGTCGTATTCATGCTTAAAACGCGTTTTGGCACAAATCCATGTGCGGGTTCTAAAAAGAGCAGCATTGGCATGCTTTTCACGTCGTTTGGTAGAAATCCACACGCGCGTTCTGCCAAAAGCGTCATTTGCATGCATATCGTGTGGTTTTGCAGAAAACTGCATCCTCGTCTACCAAAAGTGTCGTATTCATGCTTAAAACGCGTTTTGGCACAAATCCATGTGCGGGTGCTAAAAAGAGCAGCATTGGCATGCTTTTCACGTCGTTTGGTAGAAATCCACACGCGCGTTCTGCCAAAAGCGTCATTTGCATGCAAATCGTGTGGTTTTGCAGAAAACTGCAATCTCGTCTACCAAAAGTGTCGTATTCATGCTTAAAACGCGTTTTGGCACAAATTCATGTGCGGGTTCTAAAAAGAGCAGCATTGGCATGCTTTTCACATCGTTTGGTAGAAATCCACACGCGCGTTCTGCCAAAAGCGTCATTTGCATGCATATCGTGTGGTTTTGCAGAAAACTGTAATCTCGTCTACCAAAAGTGTCGTATTCATGCTTAAAACGCGTTTTGGCACAAATCCATGTGCGGGTGCTAAAAAGAGCAGCATTGGCATGCTTTTCACGTCGTTTGGTAGAAATCCACACGCGCGTTCTGCCAAAAGCGTCATTTGCATGCAAATCGTGTGGTTTTGCAGAAAACTGCATCCTCGTCTACCAAAAGTGTCGTATTCATGCTTAAAACGCGTTTTGGCACAAATCCATGTGCGGGTTCTAAAAAGAGCAGCATTGGCGTGCTTTTCACGTCGTTTGGTGGAAATCCACACGCGCGTTCTGCCAAAAGCGTCATTTGCATGCAAATCGTGTGGTTTTGCAGAAAACTGCAATCTCGTCTACCAAAAGTGTCGTATGCATGCTTAAAACGCGTTTTGGCACAAATTCATGTGCGGGTTCTAAAAAGAGCAGCATTGGCATGCTTTTCACGTCGTTTGTAGAAATCCACACGCGCGTTCTGCCAAAAGCGTCATTTGCATGCATATCGTGTGGTTTTGCAGAAAACAGCAATCTCGTCTACCAAAAGTGTCGTATTCATGCTTAAAACGCGTTTTGGCACAAATCCATGTGCGGGTTCTAAAAAGAGCAGCATTGGCATGCTTTTCACGTCGTTTGGTAGAAATCCACACGCGCGTTCTGCCAAAAGCGTCATTTGCATGCATATCGTGTGGTTTTGCAGAAAACTGCATCCTCGTCTACCAAAAGTGTCGTATTCATGCTTAAAACGCGTTTTGGCACAAATCCATGTGCGGGTGCTAAAAAGAGCAGCATTGGCATGCTTTCACGTCGTTTGGTAGAAATCCACACGCGCGTTCTGCCAAAAGTGTCGTATTCATGCTTAAAACGCGTTTTGGCACAAATCCATGTGCGGGTTCTAAAAAGAGCAGCATTGGCATGCTTTTCACGTCGTTTGGTAGAAATCCACACGCGCGTTTTGCCAAAAGCGTCATTTGCATGCATATCGTGTGGTTTTGCAGAATACTGCAATCTCGTCTACCAAAAGTGTCGTATTCATGCTTAAAACGCGTTTTGGCACAAATCCAAGTGCGGGTGCTAAAAAGAGCAGCATTGGCACGCTTTTCACGTCGTTTGGTAAAAATCCACACGCGCGTTCTGCCAAAAGCGTCATTTGCATGCAAATCGTGTGGTTTTGCAGAAAACTGCAATCTCGTCTACCAAAAGTGTCGTATTCATGCTTAAAACGCGTTTTGGCACAAATTCATGTGCGGGTTCTAAAAAGAGCAGCATTGGCATGCTTTTCACGTCGTTTGGTAGAAATCCACACGCGCGTTCTGCCAAAAGCGTCATTTGCATGCATATCGTGTGGTTTTGCAGAAAACAGCAATCTCGTCTGCCAAAAGTGTCGTATTCATGCTTAAAACGCGTTTTGGCACAAATCCATGTGCGGGTTCTAAAAAGAGCAGCATTGGCATGCTTTTCACGTCGTTTGGTAGAAATCCACACGCGCGTTCTGCCAAAAGCGTCATTTGCATGCATATCGTGTGGTTTTGCAGAAAACTGCAATCTCGTCTACGAAAAGTGTCGTATTCATGCTTAAAACGCGTTTTGGCACAAATCCAAGTGCGGGTGCTAAAAAGAGCAGCATTGGCACGCTTTTCACGTCGTTTGGTAGAAATCCACACGCGCGTTCTGCCAAAAGCGTCATTTGCATGCAAATCGTGTGGTTTTGCAGAAAACTGCAATCTCGTCTACCAAAAGTGTCGTATTCATGCTTAAAACGCGTTTTGGCACAAATTCATGTGCGGGTTCTAAAAAGAGCAGCATTGGCATGCTTTTCACGTCGTTTGGTAGAAATCCACACGCGCGTTCTGCCAAAAGCGTCATTTGCATGCATATCGTGTGGTTTTGCAGAAAACTGCAATCTCGTCTACCAAAAGTGTCGTATTCATGCTTAAAACGCGTTTTGGCACAAATCCATGTGCGGGTTCTAAAAAGAGCAGCATTGGCATGCTTTTCACGTCGTTTGGTAGAAATCCACACGCGCGTTCTGCCAAAAGCGTCATTTGCATGCATATCGTGTGGTTTTGCAGAAAACTGCATCCTCGTCTACCAAAAGTGTCGTATTCATGCGTAAAACGCGTTTTGGCACAAATCCATGTGCGGGTTCTAAAAAGAGCAGCATTGGCATGCTTTTCACGTCGTTTGGTGGAAATCCACACGCGCGTTCTGCCAAAAGCGTCATTTGCATGCAAATCGTGTGGTTTTGCAGAAAACTGCATCCTCGCCTACCAAAAGTGTCGTATTCATACTTAAAACGCGTTTTGGCACAAATCCATGTGCGGGTTCTAAAAAGAGCAGCATTGGCATGCTTTTCACGTCGTTTGGTAGAAATCCACACGCGCGTTCTGCCAAAAGCGTCATTTGCATGCATATCGTGTGGTTTTGCAGAAAACTGCATCCTCGTCTACCAAAAGTGTCATATTCATGCTTAAAACGCGTTTTGGCACAAATCCATGTGCGGGTTCTAAAAAGAGCAGCATTGGCATGCTTTTCACGTCGTTTGGTAGAAATCCACACGCGCGTTCTGCCAAAAGTGTCATTTGCATGCATATCGTGTGGTTTTGCAGAAAACTGCATCCTCGTCTACCAAAAGTGTCGTATTCATGCTTAAAACGCGTTTTGGCACAAATCCATGTGCGGGTTCTAAAAAGAGCAGCATTGGCATGCTTTTCACGTCGTTTGGTAGAAATCCACACGCGCGTTCTGCCAAAAGCGTTATTTGCATGCATATCGTGTGGTTTTGCAGAAAACTGCATCCTCGTCTACCAAAAGTGTCGTATTCATGCTTAAAACGCGTTTTGGCACAAATCCATGTGCGGGTGCTAAAAAGAGCAGCATTGGCATGCTTTTCACGTCGTTTGGTAGAAATCCACACGCGCGTTCTGCCAAAAGCGTCATTTGCATGCAAATCGTGTGGTTTTGCAGAAAACTGCAATCTCGTCTACCAAAAGTGTCGTATTCATGCTTAAAACGCGTTTTGGCACAAATTCATGTGCGGGTTCTAAAAAGAGCAGCATTGGCATGCTTTTCATGTCGTTTGGTAGAAATCCACACGTGCGTTCTGCCAAAAGCGTCATTTGCATGCATATCGTGTGGTTTTGCAGAAAACTGCATCCTCGTCTACCAAAAGTGTCGTATTCATGCTTAAAACGCGTTTTGGCACAAATCCATGTGCGGGTGCTAAAAAGAGCAGCATTGGCATGCTTTTCACGTCGTTTGGTAGAAATCCACACGCGCGTTCTGCCAAAAGCGTCATTTGCATGCAAATCGTGTGGTTTTGCAGAAAACTGCAATCTCGTCTACCAAAAGTGTCGTATTCATGCTTAAAACGCGTTTTGGCACAAATTCATGTGCGGGTTCTAAAAAGTGCAGCATTGGCATGCTTTTCACGTCGTTTGGTAGAAATCCACACGCGCGTTCTGCCAAAAGCGTCATTTGCATGCATATCGTGTGGTTTTGCAGAAAACTGCAATCTCGTCTACCAAAAGTGTCGTATTCATGCTTAAAACGCGTTTTGGCACAAATCCATGTGCGGGTTCTAAAAAGAGCAGCATTGGCATGCTTTTCACGTCGTTTGGTAGAAATCCACACGCGCGTTCTGCCAAAAGCGTCATTTGCATGCATATCGTGTGGTTTTGCAGAAAACTGCATCCTCGTCTACCAAAAGTGTCGTATTCATGCTTAAAACGCGTTTTGGCACAAATCCATGTGCGGGTTCTAAAAAGAGCAGCATTGGCATGCTTTTCACGTCGTTTGGTAGAAATCCACACGCGCGTTCTGCCAAAAGCGTCATTTGCATGCAAATCGTGTGGTTTTGCAGAAAACTGCATCCTCGTCTACCAAAAGTGTCGTATTCATGCTTAAAACGCGTTTTGGCACAAATCCATGTGCGGGTTCTAAAAAGAGCAGCATTGGCATGCTTTTCACGTCGTTTGGTAGAAATCCACACGCGCGTTCTGCCAAAAGCGTCATTTGCATGCATATCGTGTGGTTTTGCAGAAAACTGCAATCTCGTCTACCAAAAGTGTCATATTCATGCTTAAAACGCGTTTTGGGACAAATCCATGTGCGGGTTCTAAAAAGAGCAGCATTGGCATGCTTTTCACATCGTTTGGTAGAAATCCACACGCGCGTTCTGCCAAAAGCGTCATTTGCATGCATATCGTGTGGTTTTGCAGAAAACTGTAATCTCGTCTACCAAAAGTGTCGTATTCATGCGTAAAACGCGTTTTGGCACAAATCCATGTGCGGGTTCTAAAAAGAGCAGCATTGGCATGCTTTTCACGTCGTTTGGTGGAAATCCACACGCGCGTTCTGCCAAAAGCGTCATTTGCATGCAAATCGTGTGGTTTTGCAGAAAACTGCATCCTCGTCTACCAAAAGTGTCGTATTCATACTTAAAACGCGTTTTGGCACAAATCCATGTGCGGGTTCTAAAAAGAGCAGCATTGGCATGCTTTTCACGTCGTTTGGTAGAAATCCACACGCGCGTTCTGCCAAAAGCGTCATTTGCATGCATATCGTGTGGTTTTGCAGAAAACTGCATCCTCGTCTACCAAAAGTGTCATATTCATGCTTAAAACGCGTTTTGGCACAAATCCATGTGCGGGTTCTAAAAAGAGCAGCATTGGCATGCTTTTCACGTCGTTTGGTAGAAATCCACACGCGCGTTCTGCCAAAAGCGTCATTTGCATGCATATCGTGTGGTTTTGCAGAAAACTGCATCCTCGTCTACCAAAAGTGTCGTATTCATGCTTAAAACGCGTTTTGGCACAAATCCATGTGCGGGTTCTAAAAAGAGCAGCATTGGCATGCTTTTCACGTCGTTTGGTAGAAATCCACACGCGCGTTCTGCCAAAAGCGTCATTTGCATGCATATCGTGTGGTTTTGCAGAAAACTGCATCCTCGTCTACCAAAAGTGTCGTATTCATGCTTAAAACGCGTTTTGGCACAAATCCATGTGCGGGTGCTAAAAAGAGCAGCATTGGCATGCTTTTCACGTCGTTTGGTAGAAATCCACACGCGCGTTCTGCCAAAAGCGTCATTTGCATGCAAATCGTGTGGTTTTGCAGAAAACTGCAATCTCGTCTACCAAAAGTGTCGTATTCATGCTTAAAACGCGTTTTGGCACAAATTCATGTTCGGGTTCTAAAAAGAGCAGCATTGGCATGCTTTTCATGTCGTTTGGTAGAAATCCACACGTGCGTTCTGCCAAAAGCGTCATTTGCATGCATATCGTGCGGTTTTGCAGAAAACTGCATCCTCGTCTACCAAAAGTGTCGTATTCATGCTTAAAACGCGTTTTGGCACAAATCCATGTGCGGGTGCTAAAAAGAGCAGCATTGGCATGCTTTTCACGTCGTTTGGTAGAAATCCACACGCGCGTTCTGCCAAAAGCGTCATTTGCATGCAAATCGTGTGGTTTTGCAGAAAACTGCAATCTCGTCTACCAAAAGTGTCGTATTCATGCTTAAAACGCGTTTTGGCACAAATTCATGTGCGGGTTCTAAAAAGAGCAGCATTGGCATGCTTTTCACGTCGTTTGGTAGAAATCCACACGCGCGTTCTGCCAAAAGCGTCATTTGCATGCATATCGTGTGGTTTTGCAGAAAACTGCAATCTCGTCTACCAAAAGTGTCGTATTCATGCTTAAAACGCGTTTTGGCACAAATCCATGTGCGGGTTCTAAAAAGAGCAGCATTGGCATGCTTTTCACGTCGTTTGGTAGAAATCCACACGCGCGTTCTGCCAAAAGCGTCATTTGCATGCATATCGTGTGGTTTTGCAGAAAACTGCATCCTCGTCTACCAAAAGTGTCGTATTCATGCTTAAAACGCGTTTTGGCACAAATCCATGTGCGGGTTCTAAAAAGAGCAGCATTGGCATGCTTTTCACGTCGTTTGGTAGAAATCCACACGCGCGTTCTGCCAAAAGCGTCATTTGCATGCAAATCGTGTGGTTTTGCAGAAAACTGCATCCTCGTCTACCAAAAGTGTCGTATTCATGCTTAAAACGCGTTTTGGCACAAATCCATGTGCGGGTTCTAAAAAGAGCAGCATTGGCATGCTTTTCACGTCGTTTCGTAGAAATCCACACGCGCGTTCTGCCAAAAGCGTCATTTGCATGCATATCGTGTGGTTTTGCAGAAAACTGCAATCTCGTCTACCAAAAGTGTCATATTCATGCTTAAAACGCGTTTTGGGACAAATCCATGTGCGGGTTCTAAAAAGAGCAGCATTGGCATGCTTTTCACATCGTTTGGTAGAAATCCACACGCGCGTTCTGCCAAAAGCGTCATTTGCATGCATATCGTGTGGTTTTGCAGAAAACTGTAATCTCGTCTACCAAAAGTGTCGTATTCATGCTTAAAACGCGTTTTGGCACAAATCCATGTGCGGGTGCTAAAAAGAGCAGCATTGGCATGCTTTTCACGTCGTTTGGTAGAAATCCACACGCGCGTTCTGCCAAAAGCGTCATTTGCACGCAAATCGTGTGGTTTTGCAGAAAACTGCATTCTCGTCTACCAAAAGTGTCGTATTCATGCTTAAAACGCGTTTTGGCACAAATCCATGTGCGGGTGCTAAAAAGAGCAGCATTGGCATGCTTTTCACGTCGTTTGGTAGAAATCCACACGCGCGTTCTGCCAAAGCGTCATTTGCATGCAAATCGTGTGGTTTTGCAGAAAACTGCAATCTCGTCTACCAAAAGTGTCGTATTCATGCTTAAAACGCGATTTGGCACAAATTCATGTGCGGGTTCTAAAAAGAGCAGCATTGGTATGCTTTTCACGTCGTTTGGTAGAAATCCACACGCGCGTTCTGCCAAAAGCGTCATTTGCATGCATATCGTGTGGTTTTGCAGAAAACTGCAATCTCGTCTACCAAAAGTGTCGTATTCATGCTTAAAACGAGTTTTGGCACAAATCCATGTGCGGGTTCTAAAAAGAGCAGCATTGGCATGCTTTTCACGTCGTTTGGTAGAAATCCACACGCGCGTTCTGCCAAAAGCGTCATTTGCATGCAAATCGTGTGGTTTTGCAGAAAACTGCAATCTCGTCTACCAAAAGTGTCGTATTCATGCTTAAAACGCGTTTTGGCACAAATTCATGTGCGGGTTCTAAAAAGAGCAGCATTGGCATGCGTTTCACGTCGTTTGGTAGAAATCCACACGCGCGTTCTGCCAAAAGCGTCATTTGCATGCATATCGTGTGGTTTTGCAGAAAACTGCATCCTCGTCTACCAAAAGTGTCGTATTCATGCTGAAAACGCGTTTTGGCACAAATCCATGTGCGGGTTCTAAAAAGAGCAGCATTGGCATGCTTTTCACGTCGTTTGGTAGAAATCCACACGCGCGTTCTGCCAAAAGCGTCATTTGCATGCAAATCGTGTGGTTTTGCAGAAAACTGCATCCTCGTCTACCAAAAGTGTCGTATTCATGCTTAAAACGCGTTTTGGCACAAATCCATGTGCGGGTTTTAAAAAGAGCAGCATTGGCATGCTTTTCACGTCGTTTGGTAGAAATCCACACGCGCGTTCTGCCAAAAGCGTCATTTGCATGCATATCGTGTGGTTTTGCAGAAAACTGCAATCTCGTCTACCAAAAGTGTCGTATTCATGCTTAAAACGCGTTTTGGCACAAATCCATGTGCGGGTTCTAAAAAGAGCAGCATTGGCATGCTTTTCACGTCGTTTGGTAGAAATCCACGCGCGCGTTCTGCCAAAAGCGTCATTTGCATGCATATCGTGTGGTTTTGCAGAAAACTGCATCCTCGTCTACCAAAAGTGTCGTATTCATGCTTAAAACGCGTTTTGGCACAAATCCATGTGCGGGTGCTAAAAAGAGCAGCATTGGCATGCTTTTCACGTCGTTTGGTAGAAATCCACACGCGCGTTCTGCCAAAAGCGTCATTTGCATGCAAATCGTGCGGTTTTGCAGAAAACTGCAATCTCGTCTACCAAAAGTGTCGTATTCATGCTTAAAACGCGTTTTGGCACAAATTCATGTGCGGGTTCTAAAAAGAGCAGCATTGGCATGCTTTTCATGTCGTTTGGTAGAAATCCACACGTGCGTTCTGCCAAAAGCGTCATTTGCATGCATATCGTGTGGTTTTGCAGAAAACTGCATCCTCGTCTACCAAAAGTGTCGTATTCATGCTTAAAACGCGTTTTGGCACAAATCCATGTGCGGGTTCTAAAAAGAGCAGCATTGGCATGCTTTTCACGTCGTTTGGTGGAAATCCACACGCGCGTTCTGCCAAAAGCGTCATTTGCATGCAAATCGTGTGGTTTTGCAGAAAACTGCAATCTCGTCTACCAAAAGTGTCATATGCATGCTTAAAACGCGTTTTGGCACAAATTCATGTGCGGGTTCTAAAAAGAGCAGCATTGGCATGCTTTTCACGTCGTTTGGTAGAAATCCACACGCGCGTTCTGCCAAAAGCGTCATTTGCATGCATATCGTGTGGTTTTACAGAAAACAGCAATCTCGTCTACCAAAAGTGTCGTATTCATGCTTAAAACGCGTTTTGGCACAAATCCATGTGCGGGTTCTAAAAAGAGCAGCATTGGCATGCTTTTCACGTCGTCCGGTAGAAATCCACACGCGCGTTCTGCCAAAAGTGTCATTTGCATGCATATCGTGTGGTTTTGCAGAAAACTGCATCCTCGTCTACCAAAAGTGTCGTATTCATGCTTAAAACGCGTTTTGGCACAAATCCAAGTGCGGGTGCTAAAAAGAGCAGCATTGGCACGCTTTTCACGTCGTTTGGTAAAAATCCACACGCGCGTTCTGCCAAAAGCGTCATTTGCATGCAAATCGTGTGGTTTTGCAGAAAACTGCAATCTCGTCTACCAAAAGTGTCGTATTCATGCTTAAAACGCGTTTTGGCACAAATTCATGTGCGGGTTCTAAAAAGAGCAGCATTGGCATGCTTTTCACGTCGTTTGGTAGAAATCCACACGCGCGTTCTGCCAAAAGCGTCATTTGCATGCATATCGTGTGGTTTTGCAGAAAACTGCAATCTCGTCTACCAAAAGTGTCGTATTCATGCTTAAAACGCGTTTTGGCACAAATTCATGTGCGGGTTCTAAAAAGAGCAGCATTGGCATGCTTTTCACGTCGTTTGGTAGAAATCCACACGCGCGTTCTGCCAAAAGCGTCATTTGCATGCATATCGTGTGGTTTTGCAGAAAACTGCAATCTCGTCTACCAAAAGTGTCGTATTCATGCTTAAAACGCGTTTTGGCACAAATCCATGTGCGGGTTCTAAAAAGAGCAGCATTGGCATGCTTTTCACGTCGTTTGGTAGAAATCCACACGCGCGTTCTGCCAAAAGCGTCATTTGCATGCATATCGTGTGGTTTTACAGAAAACAGCAATCTCGTCTACCAAAAGTGTCGTATTCATGCTTAAAACGCGTTTTGGCACAAATCCATGTGCGGGTTCTAAAAAGAGCAGCATTGGCATGCTTTTCACGTCGTTCGGTAGAAATCCACACGCGCGTTCTGCCAAAAGCGTCATTTGCATGCATATCGTGTGGTTTTGCAGAAAACTGCAATCTCGTCTACCAAAAGTGTCGTATTCATGCTTAAAACGCGTTTTGGCACAAATCCATGTGCGGGTTCTAAAAAGAGCAGCATTGGCATGCTTTTCACATCGTTTGGTAGAAATCCACACGCGCGTTCTGCCAAAAGCGTCATTTGCATGCATATCGTGTGGTTTTGCAGAAAACTGTAATCTCGTCTACCAAAAGTGTCGTATTCATGCTTAAAACGCGTTTTGGCACAAATCCATGTGCGGGTGCTAAAAAGAGCAGCATTGGCATGCTTTTCACGTCGTTTGGTAGAAATCCACACGCGCGTTCTGCCAAAAGCGTCATTTGCATGCAAATCGTGTGGTTTTGCAGAAAACTGCATCCTCGTCTACCAAAAGTGTCGTATTCATGCTTAAAACGCGTTTTGGCACAAATCCATGTGCGGGTTCTAAAAAGAGCAGCATTGGCGTGCTTTTCACGTCGTTTGGTGGAAATCCACACGCGCGTTCTGCCAAAAGCGTCATTTGCATGCAAATCGTGTGGTTTTGCAGAAAACTGCAATCTCGTCTACCAAAAGTGTCGTATGCATGCTTAAAACGCGTTTTGGCACAAATTCATGTGCGGGTTCTAAAAAGAGCAGCATTGGCATGCTTTTCACGTCGTTTGGTAGAAATCCACACGCGCGTTCTGCCAAAAGCGTCATTTGCATGCATATCGTGTGGTTTTGCAGAAAACAGCAATCTCGTCTACCAAAAGTGTCGTATTCATGCTTAAAACGCGTTTTGGCACAAATCCATGTGCGGGTTCTAAAAAGAGCAGCATTGGCATGCTTTTCACGTCGTTTGGTAGAAATCCACACGCGCGTTCTGCCAAAAGCGTCATTTGCATGCATATCGTGTGGTTTTGCAGAAAACTGCATCCTCGTCTACCAAAAGTGTCGTGTTCATGCTTAAAACGCGTTTTGGCACAAATCCATGTGCGGGTGCTAAAAAGAGCAGCATTGGCATGCTTTCACGTCGTTTGGTAGAAATCCACACGCGCGTTCTGCCAAAAGTGTCGTATTCATGCTTACAACGCGTTTTGGCACAAATCCATGTGCGGGTTCTAAAAAGAGCAGCATTGGCATGCTTTTCACGTCGTTTGGTAGAGATCCACACGCGCGTTCTGCCAAAAGCGTCATTTGCATGCATATCGTGTGGTTTTGCAGAATACTGCAATCTCGTCTACCAAAAGTGTCGTATTCATGCTTAAAACGCGTTTTGGCACAAATCCAAGTGCGGGTGCTAAAAAGAGCAGCATTGGCACGCTTTTCACGTCGTTTGGTAAAAATCCACACGCGCGTTCTGCCAAAAGCGTCATTTGCATGCAAATCGTGTGGTTTTGCAGAAAACTGCAATCTCGTCTACCAAAAGTGTCGTATTCATGCTTAAAACGCGTTTTGGCAAAAATTCATGTGCGGGTTCTAAAAAGAGCAGCATTGGCATGCTTTTCACGTCGTTTGGTAGAAATCCACACGCGCGTTCTGCCAAAAGCGTCATTTGCATGCATATCGTGTGGTTTTGCAGAAAACAGCAATCTCGTCTGCCAAAAGTGTCGTATTCATGCTTAAAACGCGTTTTGGCACAAATCCATGTGCGGGTTCTAAAAAGAGCAGCATTGGCATGCTTTTCACGTCGTTTGGTAGAAATCCACACGCGCGTTCTGCCAAAAGCGTCATTTGCATGCATATCGTGTGGTTTTGCAGAAAACAGCAATCTCGTCTACCAAAAGTGTCGTATTCATGCTTAAAACGGGTTTTGGCACAAATCCATGTGCGGGTTCTAAAAAGAGCAGCATTGGCATGCTTTTCACGTCGTTTGGTAGAAATCCACACGCGCGTTCTGCCAAAAGCGTCATTTGCATGCATATCGTGTGGTTTTGCAGAAAACTGCAATCTCGTCTACGAAAAGTGTCGTATTCATGCTTAAAACGCGTTTTGGCACAAATCCAAGTGCGGGTGCTAAAAAGAGCAGCATTGGCACGCTTTTCACGTCGTTTGGTAGAAATCCACACGCGCGTTCTGCCAAAAGCGTCATTTGCATGCAAATCGTGTGGTTTTGCAGAAAACTGCAATCTCGTCTACCAAAAGTGTCGTATTCATGCTTAAAACGCGTTTTGGCACAAATTCATGTGCGGGTTCTAAAAAGAGCAGCATTGGCATGCTTTTCACGTCGTTTGGTAGAAATCCACACGCGCGTTCTGCCAAAAGCGTCATTTGCATGCAAATCGTGTGGTTTTGCAGAAAACTGCATCCTCGTCTACCAAAAGTGTCGTATTCATGCTTAAAACGCGTTTTGGCACAAATCCATGTGCGGGTGCTAAAAAGAGCAGCATTGGCATGCTTTTCACGTCGTTTGGTAGAAATCCACACGCGCGTTCTGCCAAAAGCGTCATTTGCATGCATATCGTGTGGTTTTGCAGAAAACTGCAATCTCGTCTACCAAAAGTGTCGTATTCATGCTTAAAACGCGTTTTGGCACAAATTCATGTGCGGGTTCTAAAAAGAGCAACATTGGCATGCTTTTCACGTCGTTTGGTAGAAATCCACACGCGCGTTCTGCCAAAAGCGTCATTTGCATGCATATCGTGTGGTTTTGCAGAAAACTGCAATCTCGTCTACCAAAAGTGTCGTATTCATGCTTAAAACGCGTTTTGGCACAAATCCATGTGCGGGTTCTAAAAAGAGCAGCATTGGCATGCTTTTCACGTCGTTTGGTAGAAATCCACACGTGCGTTCTGCCAAAAGCGTCATTTGCATGCAAATCGTGTGGTTTTGCAGAAAACTGCAATCTCGTCTACCAAAAGTGTCGTATTCATGCTTAAAACGCGTTTTGGCACAAATTCATGTGCGGGTTCTAAAAAGAGCAGCATTGCCATGCTTTTCACGTCGTTTGGTAGAAATCCACACGCGCGTTCTGCCAAAAGCGTCATTTGCATGCATATCGTGTGGTTTTGCAGAAAACTGCATCCTCGTCTACCAAAAGTGTCGTATTCATGCTTAAAACGCGTTTTGGCACAAATCCATGTGCGGGTACTAAAAAGAGCAGCATTGGCATGCTTTTCACGTCGTTTGGTAGAAATCCACACGCGCGTTCTGCCAAAAGCGTCATTTGCATGCATATCGTGTGGTTTTGCAGAAAACTGCATCTCGTCTACCAAAAGTGTCGTATTCATGCTTAAAACGCGTTTTGGCACAAATCCAAGTGCGGGTGCTAAAAAGAGCAGCATTGGCACGCTTTTCACGTCGTTTGGTAGAAATCCACACGCGCGTTCTGCCAAAAGCGTCATTTGCATGCAAATCGTGTGGTTTTGCAGAAAACTGCAATCTCGTCTACCAAAAGTGTCGTATTCATGCTTAAAACGCGTTTTGGCACAAATCCATGTGCGGGTTCTAAAAAGAGCAGCATTGGCATGCTTTTCACGTCGTTTGGTAGAAATCCACACGCGCGTTCTGCCAAAAGCGTCATTTGCATGCATATCGTGTGGTTTTGCAGAAAACTGCAATCTCGTCTACCAAAAGTGTCGTATTCATGCTTAAAACGCGTTTTGGCACAAATCCATGTGCGGGTGCTAAAAAGAGCAGCATTGGCATGCTTTTCACGTCGTTTGGTAGAAATCCACACGCGCGTTCTGCCAAAAGCGTCATTTGCATGCAAATCGTGTGGTTTTGCAGAAAACTGCAATCTCGTCTACCAAAAGTGTCGTATTCATGCTTAAAACGCGTTTTGGCACAAATTCATGTGCGGGTTCTAAAAAGAGCAGCATTGGCATGCTTTTCATGTCGTTTGGTAGAAATCCACACGTGCGTTCTGCCAAAAGCGTCATTTGCATGCATATCGTGTGGTTTTGCAGAAAACTGCATCCTCGTCTACCAAAAGTGTCGTATTCATGCTTAAAACGCGTTTTGGCACAAATCCATGTGCGGGTGCTAAAAAGAGCAGCATTGGCATGCTTTTCACGTCGTTTGGTAGAAATCCTCACGCGCGTTCTGCCAAAAGCGTCATTTGCATGCAAATCGTGTGGTTTTGCAGAAAACTGCAATCTCGTCTACCAAAAGTGTCGTATTCATGCTTAAAACGCGTTTTGGCACAAATTCATGTGCGGGTTCTAAAAAGAGCAGCATTGGCATGCTTTTCACGTCGTTTGGTAGAAATCCACACGCGCGTTCTGCCAAAAGCGTCATTTGCATGCATATCGTGTGGTTTTGCAGAAAACTGCAATCTCGTCTACCAAAAGTGTCGTATTCATGCTTAAAACGCGTTTTGGCACAAATCCATGTGCGGGTTCTAAAAAGAGCAGCATTGGCATGCTTTTCACGTCGTTTGGTAGAAATCCACACGCGCGTTCTGCCAAAAGCGTCATTTGCATGCATATCGTGTGGTTTTGCAGAAAACTGCATCCTCGTCTACCAAAAGTGTCGTATTCATGCTTAAAACGCGTTTTGGCACAAATCCATGTGCGGGTTCTAAAAAGAGCAGCATTGGCATGCTTTTCACGTCGTTTGGTAGAAATCCACACGCGCGTTCTGCCAAAAGCGTCATTTGCATGCAAATCGTGTGGTTTTGCAGAAAACTGCATCCTCGTCTACCAAAAGTGTCGTATTCATGCTTAAAACGCGTTTTGGCACAAATCCATGTGCGGGTTCTAAAAAGAGCAGCATTGGCATGCTTTTCACGTCGTTTGGTAGAAATCCACACGCGCGTTCTGCCAAAAGCGTCATTTGCATGCAAATCGTGTGGTTTTGCAGAAAACTGCATCCTCGTCTACCAAAAGTGTCGTATTCATGCTTAAAACGCGTTTTGGCACAAATCCATGTGCGGGTGCTAAAAAGAGCAGCATTGGCATGCTTTTCACGTTGTTTGGTAGAAATCCACACGCGCGTTCTGCCAAAAGCGTCATTTGCATGCAAATCGTGTGGTTTTGCAGAAAACTGCAATCTCGTCTACCAAAAGTGTCGTATTCATGCTTAAAACGCGTTTTGGCACAAATTCATGTGCGGGTTCTAAAAAGAGCAGCATTGGCATGCTTTTCATGTCGTTTGGTAGAAATCCACACGTGCGTTCTGCCAAAAGCGTCATTTGCATGCATATCGTGTGGTTTTGCAGAAAACTGCATCCTCGTCTACCAAAAGTGTCGTATTCATGCTTAAAACGCGTTTTGGCACGAATCCATGTGCGGGTGCTAAAAAGAGCAGCATTGGCATGCTTTTCACGTCGTTTGGTAGAAATCCACACGCGCGTTCTGCCAAAAGCGTCATTTGCATGCAAATCGTGTGGTTTTGCAGAAAACTGCAATCTCGTCTACCAAAAGTGTCGTATTCATGCTTAAAACGCGTTTTGGCACAAATTCATGTGCGGGTTCTAAAAAGAGCAGCATTGGCATGCTTTTCACGTCGTTTGGTAGAAATCCACACGCGCGTTCTGCCAAAAGCGTCATTTGCATGCAAATCGAGTGGTTTTGCAGAAAACTGCATCCTCGTCTACCAAAAGTGTCGTATTCATGCTTAAAACGCGTTTTGGCACAAATCCATGTGCGGGTTCTAAAAAGAGCAGCATTGGCATGCTTTTCACGTCGTTTGGTAGAAATCCACACGCGCGTTCTGCCAAAAGCGTCATTTGCATGCATATCGTGTGGTTTTGCAGAAAACTGCATCCTCGTCTACCAAAAGTGTCGTATTCATGCTTAAAACGCGTTTTGGCACAAATCCATGTGCGGGTGCTAAAAAGAGCAGCATTGGCATGCTTTTCACGTCGTTTGGTAGAAATCCACACGCGCGTTCTGCCAAAAGCGTCATTTGCATGCAAATCGTGTGGTTTTGCAGAAAACTGCAATCTCGTCTACCAAAAGTGTCGTATTCATGCTTAAAACGCGTTTTGGCACAAATTCATGTGCGGGTTCTAAAAAGAGCAGCATTGGCATGCTTTTCATGTCGTTTGGTAGAAATCCACACGTGCGTTCTGCCAAAAGCGTCATTTGCATGCATATCGTGTGGTTTTGCAGAAAACTGCATCCTCGTCAACCAAAAGTGTCGTATTCATGCTTAAAACGCGTTTTGGCACAAATCCATGTGCGGGTGCTAAAAAGAGCAGCATTGGCATGCTTTTCACGTCGTTTGGTAGAAATCCACACGCGCGTTCTGCCAAAAGCATTTGCATGCAAATCGTGTGGTTTTGCAGAAAACTGCAATCTCGTCTACCAAAAGTGTCGTATTCATGCTTAAAACGCGTTTTGGCACAAATTCATGTGCGGGTTCTAAAAAGAGCAGCATTGGCATGCTTTTCATGTCGTTTGGTAGAAATCCACACGTGCGTTCTGCCAAAAGCGTCATTTGCATGCATATCGTGTGGTTTTGCAGAAAACTGCATCCTCGTCAACCAAAAGTGTCGTATTCATGCTTAAAACGCGTTTTGGCACAAATCCATGTGCGGGTGCTAAAAAGAGCAGCATTGGCATGCTTTTCACGTCGTTTGGTAGAAATCCACACGCGCGTTCTGCCAAAAGCATTTGCATGCAAATCGTGTGGTTTTGCAGAAAACTGCAATCTCGTCTACCAAAAGTGTCGTATTCATGCTTAAAACGCGTTTTGGCACAAATTCATGTGCGGGTTCTAAAAAGAGCAGCATTGGCATGCTTTTCACGTCGTTTGGTAGAAATCCACACGCGCGTTCTGCCAAAAGCGTCATTTGCATGCATATCGTGTGGTTTTGCAGAAAACTGCAATCTCGTCTACCAAAATTGTCGTATTCATGCTTAAAACGCGTTTTGGCACAAATCCATGTGCGGGTGCTAAAAAGAGCAGCATTGGCATGCTTTTCACGTCGTTTGGTAGAAATCCACACGCGCGTTCTGCCAAAAGCATTTGCATGCAAATCGTGTGGTTTTGCAGAAAACTGCAATCTCGTCTACCAAAAGTGTCGTATTCATGCTTAAAACGCGTTTTGGCACAAATCCATGTGCGGGTTCTAAAAAGAGCAGCATTGGCATGCTTTTCACGTCGTTTGGTAGAAATCCACACGCGCGTTCTGCCAAAAGCGTCATTTGCATGCATATCGTGTGGTTTTGCAGAAAACTGCATCCTCGTCTACCAAAAGTGTCGTATTCATGCTTAAAACGCGTTTTGGCAGAAATCCATGTGCGAGTTCTAAAAAGAGCAGCATTGGCATGCTTTTCACGTCGTTTGGTAGAAATCCACACGCGCGTTCTGCCAAAAGCGTCATTTGCATGCAAATCGTGTGGTTTTGCAGAAAACTGTATCCTCGTCTACCAAAAGTGTCGTATTCATGCTTAAAACGCGTTTTGGCACAAATCCATGTGCGGGTTCTAAAAAGAGCAGCATTGGCATGCTTTTCACGTCGTTTGGTAGAAATCCACACGCGCGTTCTGCCAAAAGCGTCATTTGCATGCATATCGTGTGGTTTTGCAGAAAACTGCAATCTCGTCTACCAAAAGTGTCATATTCATGCTTAAAACGCGTTTTGGGACAAATCCATGTGCGGGTTCTAAAAAGAGCAGCATTGGCATGCTTTTCACATCGTTTGGTAGAAATCCACACGCGCGTTCTGCCAAAAGCGTCATTTGCATGCATATCGTGTGGTTTTGCAGAAAACTGTAATCTCGTCTACCAAAAGTGTCGTATTCATGCTTAAAACGCGTTTTGGCACAAATCCATGTGCGGGTGCTAAAAAGAGCAGCATTGGCATGCTTTTCACGTCGTTTGGTAGAAATCCACACGCGCGTTCTGCCAAAAGCGTCATTTGCATGCAAATCGTGTGGTTTTGCAGAAAACTGCATCCTCGTCTACCAAAAGTGTCGTATTCATGCTTAAAACGCGTTTTGGCACAAATCCATGTGCGGGTTCTAAAAAGAGCAGCATTGGCGTGCTTTTCACGTCGTTTGGTGGAAATCCACACGCGCGTTCTGCCAAAAGCGTCATTTGCATGCAAATCGTGTGGTTTTGCAGAAAACTGCAATCTCGTCTACCAAAAGTGTCGTATGCATGCTTAAAACGCGTTTTGGCACAAATTCATGTGCGGGTTCTAAAAAGAGCAGCATTGGCATGCTTTTCACGTCGTTTGGTAGAAATCCACACGCGCGTTCTGCCAAAAGCGTCATTTGCATGCATATCGTGTGGTTTTGCAGAAAACAGCAATCTCGTCTACCAAAAGTGTCGTATTCATGCTTAAAACGCGTTTTGGCACAAATCCATGTGCGGGTTCTAAAAAGAGCAGCATTGGCATGCTTTTCACGTCGTTTGGTAGAAATCCACACGCGCGTTCTGCCAAAAGCGTCATTTGCATGCATATCGTGTGGTTTTGCAGAAAACTGCATCCTCGTCTACCAAAAGTGTCGTATTCATGCTTAAAACGCGTTTTGGCACAAATCCATGTGCGGGTGCTAAAAAGAGCAGCATTGGCATGCTTTCACGTCGTTTGGTAGAAATCCACACGCGCGTTCTGCCAAAAGTGTCGTATTCATGCTTAAAACGCGTTTTGGCACAAATCCATGTGCGGGTTCTAAAAAGAGCAGCATTGGCATGCTTTTCACGTCGTTTGGTAGAAATCCACACGCGCGTTCTGCCAAAAGCGTCATTTGCATGCATATCGTGTGGTTTTGCAGAATACTGCAATCTCGTCTACCAAAAGTGTCGTATTCATGCTTAAAACGCGTTTTGGCACAAATCCAAGTGCGGGTGCTAAAAAGAGCAGCATTGGCACGCTTTTCACGTCGTTTGGTAAAAATCCACACGCGCGTTCTGCCAAAAGCGTCATTTGCATGCAAATCGTGTGGTTTTGCAGAAAACTGCAATCTCGTCTACCAAAAGTGTCGTATTCATGCTTAAAACGCGTTTTGGCACAAATTCATGTGCGGGTTCTAAAAAGAGCAGCATTGGCATGCTTTTCACGTCGTTTGGTGGAAATCCACACGCGCGTTCTGCCAAAAGCGTCATTTGCATGCATATCGTGTGGTTTTGCAGAAAACAGCAATCTCGTCTGCCAAAAGTGTCGTATTCATGCTTAAAACGCGTTTTGGCACAAATCCATGTGCGGGTTCTAAAAAGAGCAGCATTGGCATGCTTTTCACGTCGTTTGGTAGAAATCCACACGCGCGTTCTGCCAAAAGCGTCATTTGCATGCATATCGTGTGGTTTTGCAGAAAACTGCAATCTCGTCTACGAAAAGTGTCGTATTCATGCTTAAAACGCGTTTTGGCACAAATCCAAGTGCGGGTGCTAAAAAGAGCAGCATTGGCACGCTTTTCACGTCGTTTGGTAGAAATCCACACGCGCGTTCTGCCAAAAGCGTCATTTGCATGCAAATCGTGTGGTTTTGCAGAAAACTGCAATCTCGTCTACCAAAAGTGTCGTATTCATGCTTAAAACGCGTTTTGGCACAAATTCATGTGCGGGTTCTAAAAAGAGCAGCATTGGCATGCTTTTCACGTCGTTTGGTAGAAATCCACACGCGCGTTCTGCCAAAAGCGTCATTTGCATGCATATCGTGTGGTTTTGCAGAAAACTGCAATCTCGTCTACCAAAAGTGTCGTATTCATGCTTAAAACGCGTTTTGGCACAAATCCATGTGCGGGTTCTAAAAAGAGCAGCATTGGCATGCTTTTCACGTCGTTTGGTAGAAATCCACACGCGCGTTCTGCCAAAAGCGTCATTTGCATGCATATCGTGTGGTTTTGCAGAAAACTGCATCCTCGTCTACCAAAAGTGTCGTATTCATGCGTAAAACGCGTTTTGGCACAAATCCATGTGCGGGTTCTAAAAAGAGCAGCATTGGCATGCTTTTCACGTCGTTTGGTGGAAATCCACACGCGCGTTCTGCCAAAAGCGTCATTTGCATGCAAATCGTGTGGTTTTGCAGAAAACTGCATCCTCGTCTACCAAAAGTGTCGTATTCATACTTAAAACGCGTTTTGGCACAAATCCATGTGCGGGTTCTAAAAAGAGCAGCATTGGCATGCTTTTCACGTCGTTTGGTAGAAATCCACACGCGCGTTCTGCCAAAAGCGTCATTTGCATGCATATCGTGTGGTTTTGCAGAAAACTGCATCCTCGTCTACCAAAAGTGTCATATTCATGCTTAAAACGCGTTTTGGCACAAATCCATGTGCGGGTTCTAAAAAGAGCAGCATTGGCACGCTTTTCACGTCGTTTGGTAGAAATCCACACGCGCGTTCTGCCAAAAGCGTCATTTGCATGCAAATCGTGTGGTTTTGCAGAAAACTGCAATCTCGTCTACCAAAAGTGTCGTATTCATGCTTAAAACGCGTTTTGGCACAAATTCATGTGCGGGTTCTAAAAAGAGCAGCATTGGCATGCTTTTCACGTCGTTTGGTAGAAATCCACACGCGCGTTCTGCCAAAAGCGTCATTTGCATGCATATCGTGTGGTTTTGCAGAAAACAGCAATCTCGTCTGCCAAAAGTGTCGTATTCATGCTTAAAACGCGTTTTGGCACAAATCCATGTGCGGGTTCTAAAAAGAGCAGCATTGGCATGCTTTTCACGTCGTTTGGTAGAAATCCACACGCGCGTTCTGCCAAAAGCGTCATTTGCATGCATATCGTGTGGTTTTGCAGAAAACTGCAATCTCGTCTACGAAAAGTGTCGTATTCATGCTTAAAACGCGTTTTGGCACAAATCCAAGTGCGGGTGCTAAAAAGAGCAGCATTGGCACGCTTTTCACGTCGTTTGGTAGAAATCCACACGCGCGTTCTGCCAAAAGCGTCATTTGCATGCAAATCGTGTGGTTTTGCAGAAAACTGCAATCTCGTCTACCAAAAGTGTCGTATTCATCCTTAAAACGCGTTTTGGCACAAATTCATGTGCGGGTTCTAAAAAGAGCAGCATTGGCATGCTTTTCACGTCGTTTGGTAGAAATCCACACGCGCGTTCTGCCAAAAGCGTCATTTGCATGCATATCGTGTGGTTTTGCAGAAAACTGCAATCTCGTCTACCAAAAGTGTCGTATTCATGCTTAAAACGCGTTTTGGCACAAATCCATGTGCGGGTTCTAAAAAGAGCAGCATTGGCATGCTTTTCACGTCGTTTGGTAGAAATCCACACGCGCGTTCTGCCAAAAGCGTCATTTGCATGCATATCGTGTGGTTTTGCAGAAAACTGCATCCTCGTCTACCAAAAGTGTCGTATTCATGCGTAAAACGCGTTTTGGCACAAATCCATGTGCGGGTTCTAAAAAGAGCAGCATTGGCATGCTTTTCACGTCGTTTGGTGGAAATCCACACGCGCGTTCTGCCAAAAGCGTCATTTGCATGCAAATCGTGTGGTTTTGCAGAAAACTGCATCCTCGTCTACCAAAAGTGTCGTATTCATACTTAAAACGCGTTTTGGCACAAATCCATGTGCGGGTTCTAAAAAGAGCAGCATTGGCATGCTTTTCACGTCGTTTGGTAGAAATCCACACGCGCGTTCTGCCAAAAGCGTCATTTGCATGCATATCGTGTGGTTTTGCAGAAAACTGCATCCTCGTCTACCAAAAGTATCATATTCATGCTTAAAACGCGTTTTGGCACAAATCCATGTGCGGGTTCTAAAAAGAGCAGCATTGGCACGCTTTTCACGTCGTTTGGTAGAAATCCACACGCGCGTTCTGCCAAAAGCGTCATTTGCATGCAAATCGTGTGGTTTTGCAGAAAACTGCAATCTCGTCTACCAAAAGTGTCGTATTCATGCTTAAAACGCGTTTTGGCACAAATTCATGTGCGGGTTCTAAAAAGAGCAGCATTGGCATGCTTTTCACGTCGTTTGGTAGAAATCCACACGCGCGTTCTGCCAAAAGCGTCATTTGCATGCAAATCGTGTGGTTTTGCAGAAAACTGCATCCTCGTCTACCAAAAGTGTCGTATTCATGCTTAAAACGCGTTTTGGCACAAATCCATGTGCGGGTGCTAAAAAGAGCAGCATTGGCATGCTTTTCACGTCGTTTGGTAGAAATCCACACGCGCGTTCTGCCAAAAGCGTCATTTGCATGCATATCGTGTGGTTTTGCAGAAAACTGCAATCTCGTCTACCAAAAGTGTCGTATTCATGCTTAAAACGCGTTTTGGCACAAATTCATGTGCGGGTTCTAAAAAGAGCAACATTGGCATGCTTTTCACGTCGTTTGGTAGAAATCCACACGCGCGTTCTGCCAAAAGCGTCATTTGCATGCATATCGTGTGGTTTTGCAGAAAACTGCAATCTCGTCTACCAAAAGTGTCGTATTCATGCTTAAAACGCGTTTTGGCACAAATCCATGTGCGGGTTCTAAAAAGAGCAGCATTGGCATGCTTTTCACGTCGTTTGGTAGAAATCCACACGCGCGTTCTGCCAAAAGCGTCATTTGCATGCAAATCGTGTGGTTTTGCAGAAAACTGCAATCTCGTCTACCAAAAGTGTCGTATTCATGCTTAAAACGCGTTTTGGCACAAATTCATGTGCGGGTTCTAAAAAGAGCAGCATTGCCATGCTTTTCACGTCGTTTGGTAGAAATCCACACGCGCGTTCTGCCAAAAGCGTCATTTGCATGCATATCGTGTGGTTTTGCAGAAAACTGCATCCTCGTCTACCAAAAGTGTCGTATTCATGCTTAAAACGCGTTTTGGCACAAATCCATGTGCGGGTACTAAAAAGAGCAGCATTGGCATGCTTTTCACGTCGTTTGGTAGAAATCCACACGCGCGTTCTGCCAAAAGCGTCATTTGCATGCATATCGTGTGGTTTTGCAGAAAACTGCATCTCGTCTACCAAAAGTGTCGTATTCATGCTTAAAACGCGTTTTGGCACAAATCCAAGTGCGGGTGCTAAAAAGAGCAGCATTGGCACGCTTTTCACGTCGTTTGGTAGAAATCCACACGCGCGTTCTGCCAAAAGCGTCATTTGCATGCAAATCGTGTGGTTTTGCAGAAAACTGCAATCTCGTCTACCAAAAGTGTCGTATTCATGCTTAAAACGCGTTTTGGCACAAATCCATGTGCGGGTTCTAAAAAGAGCAGCATTGGCATGCTTTTCACGTCGTTTGGTAGAAATCCACACGCGCGTTCTGCCAAAAGCGTCATTTGCATGCATATCGTGTGGTTTTGCAGAAAACTGCAATCTCGTCTACCAAAAGTGTCGTATTCATGCTTAAAACGCGTTTTCGCACAAATCCATGTGCGGGTGCTAAAAAGAGCAGCATTGGCATGCTTTTCACGTCGTTTGGTAGAAATCCACACGCGCGTTCTGCCAAAAGCGTCATTTGCATGCAAATCGTGTGGTTTTGCAGAAAACTGCAATCTCGTCTACCAAAAGTGTCGTATTCATGCTTAAAACGCGTTTTGGCACAAATTCATGTGCGGGTTCTAAAAAGAGCAGCATTGGCATGCTTTTCATGTCGTTTGGTAGAAATCCACACGTGCGTTCTGCCAAAAGCGTCATTTGCATGCATATCGTGTGGTTTTGCAGAAAACTGCATCCTCGTCTACCAAAAGTGTCGTATTCATGCTTAAAACGCGTTTTGGCACAAATCCATGTGCGGGTGCTAAAAAGAGCAGCATTGGCATGCTTTTCACGTCGTTTGGTAGAAATCCACACGCGCGTTCTGCCAAAAGCGTCATTTGCATGCAAATCGTGTGGTTTTGCAGAAAACTGCAATCTCGTCTACCAAAAGTGTCGTATTCATGCTTAAAACGCGTTTTGGCACAAATTCATGTGCGGGTTCTAAAAAGAGCAGCATTGGCATGCTTTTCACGTCGTTTGGTAGAAATCCACACGCGCGTTCTGCCAAAAGCGTCATTTGCATGCATATCGTGTGGTTTTGCAGAAAACTGCAATCTCGTCTACCAAAAGTGTCGTATTCATGCTTAAAACGCGTTTTGGCACAAATCCATGTGCGGGTTCTAAAAAGAGCAGCATTGGCATGCTTTTCACGTCGTTTGGTAGAAATCCACACGCGCGTTCTGCCAAAAGCGTCATTTGCATGCATATCGTGTGGTTTTGCAGAAAACTGCATCCTCGTCTACCAAAAGTGTCGTATTCATGCTTAAAACGCGTTTTGGCACAAATCCATGTGCGGGTTCTAAAAAGAGCAGCATTGGCATGCTTTTCACGTCGTTTGGTAGAAATCCACACGCGCGTTCTGCCAAAAGCGTCATTTGCATGCAAATCGTGTGGTTTTGCAGAAAACTGCATCCTCGTCTACCAAAAGTGTCGTATTCATGCTTAAAAACGCGTTTTGGCACAAATCCATGTGCGGGTTCTAAAAAGAGCAGCATTGGCATGCTTTTCACGTCGTTTGGTAGAAAATCCACACGCGCGTTCTGCCAAAAGCGTCATTTGCATGCATATCGTGTGGTTTTGCAGAAAACTGCATCCTCGTCTACCAAAAGTGTCGTATTCATGCTTAAAACGCGTTTTGGCACAAATCCATGTGCGGGTGCTAAAAAGAGCAGCATTGGCATGCTTTTCACGTCGTTTGGTAGAAATCCACACGCGCGTTCTGCCAAAAGCGTCATTTGCTTGCAAATCGTGTGGTTTTGCAGAAAACTGCAATCTCGTCTACCAAAAGTCGTATTCATGCTTAAAACGCGTTTTGGCACAAATTCATGTGCGGGTTCTAAAAAGAGCAGCATTGGCATGCTTTTCATGTCGTTTGGTAGAAATCCACACGTGCGTTCTGCCAAAAGCGTCATTTGCATGCATATCGTGTGGTTTTGCAGAAAACTGCATCCTCGTCTACCAAAAGTGTCGTATTCATGCTTAAAACGCGTTTTGGCACAAATCCATGTGCGGGTGCTAAAAAGAGCAGCATTGGCATGCTTTTCACGTCGTTTGGTAGAAATCCACACGCGCGTTCTGCCAAAAGCGTCATTTGCATGCAAATCGTGTGGTTTTGCAGAAAACTGCAATCTCGTCTACCAAAAGTGTCGTATTCATGCTTAAAACGCGTTTTGGCACAAATTCATGTGCGGGTTCTAAAAAGAGCAGCATTGGCATGCTTTTCACGTCGTTTGGTAGAAATCCACACGCGCGTTCGGCCAAAAGCGTCATTTGCATGCATATCGTGTGGTTTTGCAGAAAACTGCAATCTCGTCTACCAAAAGTGTCGTATTCATGCTTAAAACGCGTTTTGGCACAAATCCATGTGCGGGTTCTAAAAGAGCAGCATTGGCATGCTTTTCACGTCGTTTGGTAGAAATCCACACGCGCGTTCTGCCAAAAGCGTCATTTGCATGCATATCGTGTGGTTTTGCAGAAAACTGCATCCTCGTCTACCAAAAGTGTCGTATTCATGCTTAAAACGCGTTTTGGCACAAATCCATGTGCGGGTTCTAAAAAGAGCAGCATTGGCATGCTTTTCACGTCGTTTGGTAGAAATCCACACGCGCGTTCTGCCAAAAGCGTCATTTGCATGCAAATCGTGTGGTTTTGCAGAAAACTGCATCCTCGTCTACCAAAAGTGTCGTATTCATGCTTAAAACGCGTTTTGGCACAAATCCATGTGCAGGTTCTAAAAAGAGCAGCATTGGCATGCTTTTCACGTCGTTTGGTAGAAATCCACACGCGCGTTCTGCCAAAAGCGTCATTTGCATGCATATCGTGTGGTTTTGCAGAAAACTGCATCCTCGTCTACCAAAAGTGTCGTATTCATGCTTAAAACGCGTTTTGGCACAAATCCATGTGCGGGTGCTAAAAAGAGCAGCATTGGCATGCTTTTCACGTCGTTTGGTAGAAATCCACACGCGCGTTCTGCCAAAAGCGTCATTTGCATGCAAATCGTGTGGTTTTGCAGAAAACTGCAATCTCGTCTACCAAAAGTGTCGTATTCATGCTTAAAACGCGTTTTGGCACAAATTCATGTGCGGGTTCTAAAAAGAGCAGCATTGGCATGCTTTTCATGTCGTTTGGTAGAAATCCACACGTGCGTTCTGCCAAAAGCGTCATTTGCATGCATATCGTGTGGTTTTGCAGAAAACTGCATCCTCGTCTACCAAAAGTGTCGTATTCATGCTTAAAACGCGTTTTGGCACAAATCCATGTGCGGGTGCTAAAAAGAGCAGCATTGGCATGCTTTTCACGTCGTTTGCTAGAAATCCACACGCGCGTTCTGCCAAAGCGTCATTTGCATGCAAATCGTGTGGTTTTGCAGAAAACTGCAATCTCGTCTACCAAAAGTGTCGTATTCATGCTTAAAACGCGTTTTGGCACAAATTCATGTGCGGGTTCTAAAAAGAGCAGCATTGGCATGCTTTTCACGTCGTTTGGTAGAAATCCACACGCGCGTTCTGCCAAAAGCGTCATTTGCATGCATATCGTGTGGTTTTGCAGAAAACTGCAATCTCGTCTACCAAAAGTGTCGTATTCATGCTTAAAACGCGTTTTGGCACAAATCCATGTGCGGGTTCTAAAAAGAGCAGCATTGGCATGCTTTTCACGTCGTTTGGTAGAAATCACACGCGCGTTCTGCCAAAAGCGTCATTTGCATGCATATCGTGTGGTTTTGCAGAAAACTGCATCTCGTCTACCAAAAGTGTCGTATTCATGCTTAAAACGCGTTTTGGCACAAATCCATGTGCGAGTTCTAAAAAGAGCAGCATTGGCATGCTTTTCACGTCGTTTGGTAGAAATCCACACGCGCGTTCTGCCAAAAGCGTCATTTGCATGCAAATCGTGTGGTTTTGCAGAAAACTGCATCCTCGTCTACCAAAAGTGTCGTATTCATGCTTAAAACGCGTTTTGGCACAAATCCATGTGCGGGTTCTAAAAAGAGCAGCATTGGCATGCTTTTCACGTCGTTTGGTAGAAATCCACACGCGCGTTCTGCCAAAAGCGTCATTTGCATGCATATCGTGTGGTTTTGCAGAAAACTGCAATCTCGTCTACCAAAAGTGTCATATTCATGCTTAAAACGCGTTTTGGGACAAAATCCATGTGCGGGTTCTAAAAAGAGCAGCATTGGCATGCTCTTCACATCGTTTGGTAGAAATCCACACGCGCGTTCTGCCAAAAGCGTCATTTGCATGCATATCGTGTGGTTTTGCAGAAAACTGTAATCTCGTCTACCAAAAGTGTCGTATTCATGCTTAAAACGCGTTTTGGCACAAATCCATGTGCGGGTTCTAAAAAGAGCAGCATTGGCATGCTTTTCACATCGTTTGGTAGAAATCCACACGCGCGTTCTGCCAAAAGCGTCATTTGCATGCATATCGTGTGGTTTTGCAGAAAACTGCATCCTCGTCTACCAAAAGTGTCGTATTCATGCTTAAAACGCGTTTTGGCACAAATCCATGTGCGGGTGCTAAAAAGAGCAGCATTGGCATGCTTTTCACGTCGTTTGGTAGAAATCCACACGCGCGTTCTGCCAAAAGCGTCATTTGCTTGCAAATCGTGTGGTTTTGCAGAAAACTGCAATCTCGTCTACCAAAAGTGTCGTATTCATGCTTAAAACGCGTTTGGCACAAATTCATGTGCGGGTTCTAAAAAGAGCAGCATTGGCATGCTTTTCATGTCGTTTGGTAGAAATCCACACGTGCGTTCTGCCAAAAGCGTCATTTGCATGCATATCGTGTGGTTTTGCAGAAAACTGCATCCTCGTCTACCAAAAGTGTCGTATTCATGCTTAAAACGCGTTTTGGCACAAATCCATGTGCGGGTGCTAAAAAGAGCAGCATTGGCATGCTTTTCACGTCGTTTGGTAGAAATCCACACGCGCGTTCTGCCAAAAGCGTCATTTGCATGCAAATCGTGTGGTTTTGCAGAAAACTGCAATCTCGTCTACCAAAAGTGTCGTATTCATGCTTAAAACGCGTTTTGGCACAAATTCATGTGCGGGTTCTAAAAAGAGCAGCATTGGCATGCTTTTCACGTCGTTTGGTAGAAATCCACACGCGCGTTCGGCCAAAAGCGTCATTTGCATGCATATCGTGTGGTTTTGCAGAAAACTGCAATCTCGTCTACCAAAAGTGTCGTATTCATGCTTAAAACGCGTTTTGGCACAAATCCATGTGCGGGTTCTAAAAAGAGCAGCATTGGCATGCTTTTCACGTCGTTTGGTAGAAATCCACACGCGCGTTCTGCCAAAAGCGTCATTTGCATGCATATCGTGTGGTTTTGCAGAAAACTGCATCCTCGTCTACCAAAAGTGTCGTATTCATGCTTAAAACGCGTTTTGGCACAAATCCATGTGCGGGTTCTAAAAAGAGCAGCATTGGCATGCTTTTCACGTCGTTTGGTAGAAATCCACACGCGCGTTCTGCCAAAGCGTCATTTGCATGCAAATCGTGTGGTTTTGCAGAAAACTGCATCCTCGTCTACCAAAAGTGTCGTATTCATGCTTAAAACGCGTTTTGGCACAAATCCATGTGCGGGTTCTAAAAAGAGCAGCATTGGCATGCTTTTCACGTCGTTTGGTAGAAATCCACACGCGCGTTCTGCCAAAAGCGTCATTTGCATGCATATCGTGTGGTTTTGCAGAAAACTGCATCCTCGTCTACCAAAAGTGTCGTATTCATGCTTAAAACGCGTTTTGGCACAAATCCATGTGCGGGTGCTAAAAAGAGCAGCATTGGCATGCTTTTCACGTCGTTTGGTAGAAATCCACACGCGCGTTCTGCCAAAAGCGTCATTTGCATGCAAATCGTGTGGTTTTGCAGAAAACTGCAATCTCGTCTACCAAAAGTGTCGTATTCATGCTTAAAACGCGTTTTGGCACAAATTCATGTGCGGGTTCTAAAAAGAGCAGCATTGGCATGCTTTTGATGTCGTTTGGTAGAAATCCACACGTGCGTTCTGCCAAAAGCGTCATTTGCATGCATATCGTGTGGTTTTGCAGAAACCTGCATCTCGTCAACCAAAAGTGTCGTATTCATGCTTAAAACGCGTTTTGGCACAAATCCATGTGCGGGTGCTAAAAAGAGCAGCATTGGCATGCTTTTCACGTCGTTTGCTAGAAATCCACACGCGCGTTCTGCCAAAAGCGTCATTTGCATGCAAATCGTGTGGTTTTGCAGAAAACTGCAATCTCGTCTACCAAAAGTGTCGTATTCATGCTTAAAACGCGTTTTGGCACAAATCATGTGCGGGTTCTAAAAGAGCAGCATTGGCATGCTTTTCACGTCGTTTGGTAGAAATCCACACGCGCGTTCTGCCAAAAGCGTCATTTGCATGCATATCGTGTGGTTTTGCAGAAAACTGCAATCTCGTCTACAAAAGTGTCGTATTCATGCTTAAAACGCGTTTTGGCACAAATCCATGTGCGGGTTCTAAAAAGAGCAGCATTGGCATGCTTTTCACGTCGTTTGGTAGAAATCCACACGCGCGTTCTGCAAAAGCGTCATTTGCATGCATATCGTGTGGTTTTGCAGAAAACTGCATCCTCGTCTACCAAAAGTGTCGTATTCATGCTTAAAACGCGTTTTGGCACAAATCCATGTGCGAGTTCTAAAAAGAGCAGCATTGGCATGCTTTTCACGTCGTTTGGTAGAAATCACACGCGCGTTCTGCCAAAAGCGTCATTTGCATGCAAATCGTGTGGTTTTGCAGAAAACTGCATCCTCGTCTACCAAAAGTGTCGTATTCATGCTTAAAACGCGTTTGGCACAAATCCATGTGCGGGTTCTAAAAAGAGCAGCATTGGCATGCTTTTCACGTCGTTTGGTAGAAATCCACACGCGCGTTCTGCCAAAAGCGTCATTTGCATGCATATCGTGTGGTTTTGCAGAAAACTGCAATCTCGTCTACCAAAAGTGTCATATTCATGCTTAAAACGCGTTTTGGGACAAATCCATGTGCGGGTTCTAAAAGAGCAGCATTGGCATGCTTTTCACATCGTTTGGTAGAAATCCACACGCGCGTTCTGCCAAAAGCGTCATTTGCATGCATATCGTGTGGTTTTGCAGAAAACTGTAATCTCGTCTACCAAAAGTGTCGTATTCATGCTTAAAACGCGTTTTGGCACAAATCCATGTGCGGGTGCTAAAAGAGCAGCATTGGCATGCTTTCACGTCGTTTGGTAGAAATCCACACGCGCGTTCTGCCAAAAGCGTCATTTGCATGCAATCGTGTGGTTTTGCAGAAAACTGCATCCTCGTCTACCAAAAGTGTCGTATTCATGCTTAAAACGCGTTTTGGCACAAATCCATGTGCGGGTTCTAAAAAGAGCAGCATTGGCGTGCTTTTCACGTCGTTTGGTGGAAATCCACACGCGCGTTCTGCCAAAAGCGTCATTTGCATGCAAATCGTGTGGTTTTGCAGAAAACTGCAATCTCGTCTACCAAAAGTGTCGTATGCATGCTTAAAACGCGTTTTGGCACAAATTCATGTGCGGGTTCTAAAAAGAGCAGCATTGGCATGCTTTTCACGTCGTTTGGTAGAAATCCACACGCGCGTTCTGCCAAAAGCGTCATTTGCATGCATATCGTGTGGTTTTGCAGAAAACAGCATCTCGTCTACCAATAGTGTCGTATTCATGCTTAAAACGCGTTTTGGCACAAATCC
>NW_027225931.1:0-37490 GCF_038994185.2 Dermacentor albipictus | reverse complement strand
ATCGTGTGGTTTTGCAGAAAACTGCAATCTCGTCTACCAAAAGTGTCGTATTCATGCTTAAAACGCGTTTTGGCACAAATTCATGTGCGGGTTCTAAAAAGAGCAGCATTGGCATGCTTTTCACGTCGTTTGGTAGAAATCCACACGCGCGTTCTGCCAAAAGCGTCATTTGCATGCAAATCGTGTGGTTTTGCAGAAAACTGCATCCTCGTCTACCAAAAGTGTCGTATTCATGCTTAAAACGCGTTTTGGCACAAATCCATGTGCGGGTGCTAAAAAGAGCAGCATTGGCATGCTTTTCACGTCGTTTGGTAGAAATCCACACGCGCGTTCTGCCAAAAGCGTCATTTGCATGCATATCGTGTGGTTTTGCAGAAAACTGCAATCTCGTCTACCAAAAGTGTCGTATTCATGCTTAAAACGCGTTTTGGCACAAATTCATGTGCGGGTTCTAAAAAGAGCAACATTGGCATGCTTTTCACGTCGTTTGGTAGAAATCCACACGCGCGTTCTGCCAAAAGCGTCATTTGCATGCATATCGTGTGGTTTTGCAGAAAACTGCAATCTCGTCTACCAAAAGTGTCGTATTCATGCTTAAAACGCGTTTTGGCACAAATCCATGTGCGGGTTCTAAAAAGAGCAGCATTGGCATGCTTTTCACGTCGTTTGGTAGAAATCCACACGCGCGTTCTGCCAAAAGCGTCATTTGCATGCAAATCGTGTGGTTTTGCAGAAAACTGCAATCTCGTCTACCAAAAGTGTCGTATTCATGCTTAAAACGCGTTTTGGCACAAATTCATGTGCGGGTTCTAAAAAGAGCAGCATTGCCATGCTTTTCACGTCGTTTGGTAGAAATCCACACGCGCGTTCTGCCAAAAGCGTCATTTGCATGCATATCGTGTGGTTTTGCAGAAAACTGCATCCTCGTCTACCAAAAGTGTCGTATTCATGCTTAAAACGCGTTTTGGCACAAATCCATGTGCGGGTACTAAAAAGAGCAGCATTGGCATGCTTTTCACGTCGTTTGGTAGAAATCCACACGCGCGTTCTGCCAAAAGCGTCATTTGCATGCATATCGTGTGGTTTTGCAGAAAACTGCAATCTCGTCTACCAAAAGTGTCGTATTCATGCTTAAAACGCGTTTTGGCACAAATCCAAGTGCGGGTGCTAAAAAGAGCAGCATTGGCACGCTTTTCACGTCGTTTGGTAGAAATCCACACGCGCGTTCTGCCAAAAGCGTCATTTGCATGCAAATCGTGTGGTTTTGCAGAAAACTGCAATCTCGTCTACCAAAAGTGTCGTATTCATGCTTAAAACGCGTTTTGGCACAAATCCATGTGCGGGTTCTAAAAAGAGCAGCATTGGCATGCTTTTCACGTCGTTTGGTAGAAATCCACACGCGCGTTCTGCCAAAAGCGTCATTTGCATGCATATCGTGTGGTTTTGCAGAAAACTGCAATCTCGTCTACCAAAGTGTCGTATTCATGCTTAAAACGCGTTTTGGCACAAATCCAAGTGCGGGTGCTAAAAAGAGCAGCATTGGCACGCTTTTCACGTCGTTTGGTAGAAATCCACACGCGCGTTCTGCCAAAAGCGTCATTTGCATGCAAATCGTGGGGTTTTGCAGAAAACTGCAATCTCGTCTACCAAAAGTGTCGTATGCATGCTTAAAACGCGTTTTGGCACAAATTCATGTGCGGGTTCTAAAAAGAGCAGCATTGGCATGCTTTTCACGTCGTTTGGTAGAAATCCACACGCGCGTTCTGCCAAAAGCGTCATTTGCATGCATATCGTGTGGTTTTGCAGAAAACTGCAACCTCGTCTACCAAAAGTGTCGTATTCATGCTTAAAACGCGTTTTGGCACAAATCCATGTGCGGGTTCTAAAAGAGCAGCATTGGCATGCTTTTCACGTCGTTTGGTAGAAATCCACACGCGCGTTCTGCCAAAAGCGTCATTTGCATGCATATCGTGTGGTTTTGCAGAAAACTGCATCCTCGTCTACCAAAAGTGTCGTATTCATGCTTAAAACGCGTTTTGGCACAAATCCATGTGCGGGTGCTAAAAAGAGCAGCATTGGCATGCTTTTCACGTCGTTTGGTAGAAATCCACACGCGCGTTCTGCCAAAAGCGTCATTTGCATGCAAATCGTGTGGTTTTGCAGAAAACTGCAATCTCGTCTACCAAAAGTGTCGTATTCATGCTTAAAACGCGTTTTGGCACAAATTCATGTGCGGGTTCTAAAAAGAGCAGCATTGGCATGCTTTTCATGTCGTTTGGTAGAAATCCACACGTGCGTTCTGCCAAAAGCGTCATTTGCATGCATATCGTGTGGTTTTGCAGAAAACTGCATCCTCGTCTACCAAAAGTGTCGTATTCATGCTTAAAACGCGTTTTGGCACAAATCCATGTGCGGGTTCTAAAAAGAGCAGCATTGGCGTGCTTTTCACGTCGTTTGGTGGAAATCCACACGCGCGTTCTGCCAAAGCGTCATTTGCATGCAAATCGTGTGGTTTTGCAGAAAACTGCAATCTCGTCTACCAAAAGTGTCGTATGCATGCTTAAAACGCGTTTTGGCACAAATTCATGTGCGGGTTCTAAAAAGAGCAGCATTGGCATGCTTTTCACGTCGTTTGGTAGAAATCCACACGCGCGTTCTGCCAAAAGCGTCATTTGCATGCATATCGTGTGGTTTTGCAGAAAACAGCAATCTCGTCTACCAAAAGTGTCGTATTCATGCTTAAAACGCGTTTTGGCACAAATCCATGTGCGGGTTCTAAAAAGAGCAGCATTGGCATGCTTTTCACGTCGTTTGGTAGAAATCCACACGCGCGTTCTGCCAAAAGCGTCATTTGCATGCATATCGTGTGGTTTTGCAGAAAACTGCATCCTCGTCTACCAAAAGTGTCGTATTCATGCTTAAAACGCGTTTTGGCACAAATCCATGTGCGGGTGCTAAAAAGAGCAGCATTGGCATGCTTTTCACGTCGTTTGGTAGAAATCCACACGCGCGTTCTGCCAAAAGCGTCATTTGCATGCAAATCGTGTGGTTTTGCAGAAAACTGCAATCTCGTCTACCAAAAGTGTCGTATTCATGCTTAAAACGCGTTTTGGCACAAATTCATGTGCGGGTTCTAAAAAGAGCAGTATTGGCATGCTTTTCACGTCGTTTGGTAGAAATCCACACGCGCGTTCTGCCAAAAGCGTCATTTGCATGCATATCGTGTGGTTTTGCAGAAAACTGCATCCTCGTCTACCAAAAGTGTCGTATTCATGCTTAAAACGCGTTTTGGCACAAATCCATGTGCGGGTGCTAAAAAGAGCAGCATTGGCATGCTTTTCACGTCGTTTGGTAGAAATCCACACGCGCGTTCTGCCAAAAGCGTCATTTGCATGCATATCGTGTGGTTTTGCAGAAAACTGCAATCTCGTCTACCAAAAGTGTCGTATTCATGCTTAAAACGCGTTTTGGCACAAATTCATGTGCGGGTTCTAAAAAGAGCAGCATTGGCATGCTTTTCACGTCGTTTGGTAGAAATCCACACGCGCGTTCTGCCAAAAGCGTCATTTGCATGCATATCGTGTGGTTTTGCAGAAAACTGCAATCTCGTCTACCAAAAGTGTCGTATTCATGCTTAAAACGCGTTTTGGCACAAATCCATGTGCGGGTTCTAAAAAGAGCAGCATTGGCATGCTTTTCACGTCGTTTGGTAGAAATCCACACGCGCGTTCTGCCAAAAGCGTCATTTGCATGCATATCGTGTGGTTTTGCAGAATACTGCAATCTCGTCTACCAAAAGTGTCGTATTCATGCTTAAAACGCGTTTTGGCACAAATCCAAGTGCGGGTGCTAAAAAGAGCAGCATTGGCACGCTTTTCACGTCGTTTGGTAAAAATCCACACGCGCGTTCTGCCAAAAGCGTCATTTGCATGCAAATCGTGTGGTTTTGCAGAAAACTGCAATCTCGTCTACCAAAAGTGTCGTATTCATGCTTAAAACGCGTTTTGGCACAAATTCATGTGCGGGTTCTAAAAAGAGCAGCATTGGCATGCTTTTCACGTCGTTTGGTAGAAATCCACACGCGCGTTCTGCCAAAAGCGTCATTTGCATGCATATCGTGTGGTTTTGCAGAAAACAGCAATCTCGTCTACCAAAAGTGTCGTATTCATGCTTAAAACGCGTTTTGGCACAAATCCATGTGCGGGTTCTAAAAAGAGCAGCATTGGCATGCTTTTCACGTCGTTTGGTAGAAATCCACACGCGCGTTCTGCCAAAAGCGTCATTTGCATGCATATCGTGTGGTTTTGCAGAAAACTGCAATCTCGTCTACGAAAAGTGTCGTATTCATGCTTAAAACGCGTTTTGGCACAAATCCAAGTGCGGGTGCTAAAAAGAGCAGCATTGGCACGCTTTTCACGTCGTTTGGTAGAAATCCACACGCGCGTTCTGCCAAAAGCGTCATTTGCATGCAAATCGTGTGGTTTTGCAGAAAACTGCAATCTCGTCTACCAAAAGTGTCGTATTCATGCTTAAAACGCGTTTTGGCACAAATTCATGTGCGGGTTCTAAAAAGAGCAGCATTGGCATGCTTTTCACGTCGTTTGGTAGAAATCCACACGCGCGTTCTGCCAAAAGCGTCATTTGCATGCATATCGTGTGGTTTTGCAGAAAACTGCAATCTCGTCTACCAAAAGTGTCGTATTCATGCTTAAAACGCGTTTTGGCACAAATCCATGTGCGGGTTCTAAAAAGAGCAGCATTGGCATGCTTTTCACGTCGTTTGGTAGAAATCCACACGCGCGTTCTGCCAAAAGCGTCATTTGCATGCATATCGTGTGGTTTTGCAGAAAACTGCATCCTCGTCTACCAAAAGTGTCGTATTCATGCGTAAAACGCGTTTTGGCACAAATCCATGTGCGGGTTCTAAAAAGAGCAGCATTGGCATGCTTTTCGCGTCGTTTGGTGGAAATCCACACGCGCGTTCTGCCAAAAGCGTCATTTGCATGCAAATCGTGTGGTTTTGCAGAAAACTGCATCCTCGTCTACCAAAAGTGTCGTATTCATACTTAAAACGCGTTTTGGCACAAATCCATGTGCGGGTTCTAAAAAGAGCAGCATTGGCATGCTTTTCACGTCGTTTGGTAGAAATCCACACGCGCGTTCTGCCAAAAGCGTCATTTGCATGCATATCGTGTGGTTTTGCAGAAAACTGCATCCTCGTCTACCAAAAGTGTCATATTCATGCTTAAAACGCGTTTTGGCACAAATCCATGTGCGGGTTCTAAAAAGAGCAGCATTGGCATGCTTTTCACGTCGTTTGGTAGAAATCCACACGCGCGTTCTGCCAAAAGCGTCATTTGCATGCATATCGTGTGGTTTTGCAGAAAACTGCATCCTCGTCTACCAAAAGTGTCGTATTCATGCTTAAAACGCGTTTTGGCACAAATCCATGTGCGGGTTCTAAAAAGAGCAGCATTGGCATGCTTTTCACGTCGTTTGGTAGAAATCCACACGCGCGTTCTGCCAAAAGCGTCATTTGCATGCATATCGTGTGGTTTTGCAGAAAACTGCAATCTCGTCTACGAAAAGTGTCGTATTCATGCTTAAAACGCGTTTTGGCACAAATCCAAGTGCGGGTGCTAAAAAGAGCAGCATTGGCACGCTTTTCACGTCGTTTGGTAGAAATCCACACGCGCGTTCTGCCAAAAGCGTCATTTGCATGCAAATCGTGTGGTTTTGCAGAAAACTGCAATCTCGTCTACCAAAAGTGTCGTATTCATGCTTAAAACGCGTTTTGGCACAAATTCATGTGCGGGTTCTAAAAAGAGCAGCATTGGCATGCTTTTCACGTCGTTTGGTAGAAATCCACACGCGCGTTCTGCCAAAAGCGTCATTTGCATGCATATCGTGTGGTTTTGCAGAAAACTGCATCCTCGTCTACCAAAAGTGTCGTATTCATGCTTAAAACGCGTTTTGGCACAAATCCATGTGCGGGTGCTAAAAAGAGCAGCATTGGCATGCTTTTCACGTCGTTTGGTAGAAATCCACACGCGCGTTCTGCCAAAAGCGTCATTTGCATGCAAATCGTGTGGTTTTGCAGAAAACTGCAATCTCGTCTACCAAAAGTGTCGTATTCATGCTTAAAACGCGTTTTGGCACAAATTCATGTGCGGGTTCTAAAAAGAGCAGCATTGGCATGCTTTTCACGTCGTTTGGTAGAAATCCACACGCGCGTTCTGCCAAAAGCGTCATTTGCATGCATATCGTGTGGTTTTGCAGAAAACAGCAATCTCGTCTACCAAAGTGTCGTATTCATGCTTAAAACGCGTTTTGGCACAAATCCATGTGCGGGTTCTAAAAAGAGCAGCATTGGCATGCTTTTCACGTCGTTTGGTAGAAATCCACACGCGCGTTCTGCCAAAAGCGTCATTTGCATGCATATCGTGTGGTTTTGCAGAAAACTGCAATCTCGTCTACCAAAAGTGTCGTATTCATGCTTAAAACGCGTTTTGGCACAAATCCAAGTGCGGGTGCTAAAAAGAGCAGCATTGGCACGCTTTTCACGTCGTTTGGTAGAAATCCACACGCGCGTTCTGCCAAAAGCGTCATTTGCATGCAAATCGTGTGGTTTTGCAGAAAACTGCAATCTCGTCTACCAAAAGTGTCGTATTCATGCTTAAAACGCGTTTTGGCACAAATTCACGTGCGGGTTCTAAAAAGAGCAGCATTGGCATGCTTTTCACGTCGTTTGGTAGAAATCCACACGCGCGTTCTGCCAAAAGCGTCATTTGCATGCAAATCGTGTGGTTTTGCAGAAAACTGCAATCTCGTCTACCAAAAGTGTCGTATTCATGCTTAAAACGCGTTTTGGCACAAATTCATGTGCGGGTTCTAAAAAGAGCAACATTGGCATGCTTTTCACGTCGTTTGGTAGAAATCCACACGCGCGTTCTGCCAAAAGCGTCATTTGCATGCATATCGTGTGGTTTTGCAGAAAACTGCAATCTCGTCTACCAAAAGTGTCGTATTCATGCTTAAAACGCGTTTTGGCACAAATCCATGTGCGGGTTCTAAAAAGAGCAGCATTGGCATGCTTTTCACGTCGTTTGGTAGAAATCCACACGCGCGTTCTGCGAAAAGCGTCATTTGCATGCAAATCGTGTGGTTTTGCAGAAAACTGCAATCTCGTCTACCAAAAGTGTCGTATTCATGCTTAAAACGCGTTTTGGCACAAATTCATGTGCGGGTTCTAAAAAGAGCAGCATTGCCATGCTTTTCACGTCGTTTGGTAGAAATCCACACGCGCGTTCTGCCAAAAGCGTCATTTGCATGCATATCGTGTGGTTTTGCAGAAAACTGCATCCTCGTCTACCAAAAGTGTCGTATTCATGCTTAAAACGCGTTTTGGCACAAATCCATGTGCGGGTACTAAAAAGAGCAGCATTGGCATGCTTTTCACGTCGTTTGGTAGAAATCCACACGCGCGTTCTGCCAAAAGCGTCATTTGCATGCATATCGTGTGGTTTTGCAGAAAACTGCAATCTCGTCTACCAAAAGTGTCGTATTCATGCTTAAAACGCGTTTTGGCACAAATCCAAGTGCGGGTGCTAAAAAGAGCAGCATTGGCACGCTTTTCACGTCGTTTGGTAGAAATCCACACGCGCGTTCTGCCAAAAGCGTCATTTGCATGCAAATCGTGTGGTTTTGCAGAAAACTGCAATCTCGTCTACCAAAAGTGTCGTATTCATGCTTAAAACGCGTTTTGGCACAAATCCATGCGCGGGTTCTAAAAAGAGCAGCATTGGCATGCTTTTCACGTCGTTTGGTAGAAATCCACACGCGCGTTCTGCCAAAAGCGTCATTTGCATGCATATCGTGTGGTTTTGCAGAAAACTGCAATCTCGTCTACCAAAAGTGTCGTATTCATGCTTAAAACGCGTTTTGGCACAAATCCAAGTGCGGGTGCTAAAAAGAGCAGCATTGGCACGCTTTTCACGTCGTTTGGTAGAAATCCACACGCGCGTTCTGCCAAAAGCGTCATTTGCATGCAAATCGTGTGGTTTTGCAGAAAACTGCAATCTCGTCTACCAAAAGTGTCGTATGCATGCTTAAAACGCGTTTTGGCACAAATTCATGTGCGGGTTTTAAAAAGAGCAGCATTGGCATGCTTTTCACGTCGTTTGGTAGAAATCCACACGCGCGTTCTGCCAAAAGCGTCATTTGCATGCATATCGTGTGGTTTTGCAGAAAACAGCAATCTCGTCTACCAAAAGTGTCGTATTCATGCTAAAAACGCGTTTTGGCACAAATCCATGTGCGGGTTCTAAAAGAGCAGCATTGGCATGCTTTTCACGTCGTTTGGTAGAAATCCACACGCGCGTTCTGCCAAAAGCGTCATTTGCATGCATATCGTGTGGTTTTGCAGAAAACTGCAACCTCGTCTACCAAAAGTGTCGTATTCATGCTTAAAACGCGTTTTGGCACAAATCCATGTGCGGGTTCTAAAAAGAGCAGCATTGGCATGCTTTTCACGTCGTTTGGTAGAAATCCACACGCGCGTTCTGCCAAAAGCGTCATTTGCATGCATATCGTGTGGTTTTGCAGAAAACTGCATCCTCGTCTACCAAAAGTGTCGTATTCATGCTTAAAACGCGTTTTGGCACAAATTCATGTGCGGGTTCTAAAAAGAGCAGCATTGGCATGCTTTTCATGTCGTTTGGTAGAAATCCACACGTGCGTTCTGCCAAAAGCGTCATTTGCATGCATATCGTGTGGTTTTGCAGAAAACTGCATCCTCGTCTACCAAAAGTGTCGTATTCATGCTTAAAACGCGTTTTGGCACAAATCCATGTGCGGGTTCTAAAAAGAGCAGCATTGGCGTGCTTTTCACGTCGTTTGGTGGAAATCCACACGCGCGTTCTGCCAAAAGCGTCATTTGCATGCAAATCGTGTGGTTTTGCAGAAAACTGCAATCTCGTCTACCAAAAGTGTCGTATGCATGCTTAAAACGCGTTTTGGCACAAATTCATGTGCGGGTTCTAAAAAGAGCAGCATTGGCATGCTTTTCACGTCGTTTGGTAGAAATCCACACGCGCGTTCTGCCAAAAGCGTCATTTGCATGCATATCGTGTGGTTTTGCAGAAAACAGCAATCTCGTCTACCAAAAGTGTCGTATTCATGCTTAAAACGCGTTTTGGCACAAATCCATGTGCGGGTGCTAAAAAGAGCAGCATTGGCATGCTTTTCACGTCGTTTGGTAGAAATCCACACGCGCGTTCTGCCAAAAGCGTCATTTGCATGCAAATCGTGTGGTTTTGCAGAAAACTGCAATCTCGTCTACCAAAAGTGTCGTATTCATGCTTAAAACGCGTTTTGGCACAAATTCATGTGCGGGTTCTAAAAAGAGCAGCATTGGCATGCTTTTCACGTCGTTTGGTAGAAATCCACACGCGCGTTCTGCCAAAAGCGTCATTTGCATGCATATCGTGTGGTTTTGCAGAAAACAGCAATCTCGTCTACCAAAAGTGTCGTATTCATGCTTAAAACGCGTTTTGGCACAAATCCATGTGCGGGTTCTAAAAGAGCAGCATTGGCATGCTTTTCACGTCGTTTGGTAGAAATCCACACGCGCGTTCTGCCAAAAGCGTCATTTGCATGCATATCGTGTGGTTTTGCAGAAAACTGCAATCTCGTCTACCAAAAGTGTCGTATTCATGCTTAAAACGCGTTTTGGCACAAATCCAAGTGCGGGTGCTAAAAAGAGCAGCATTGGCACGCTTTTCACGTCGTTTGGTAGAAATCCACACGCGCGTTCTGCCAAAAGCGTCATTTGCATGCAAATCGTGTGGTTTTGCAGAAAACTGCAATCTCGTCTACCAAAAGTGTCGTATTCATGCTTAAAAACGCGTTTTGGCACAAATTCACGTGCGGGTTCTAAAAAGAGCAGCATTGGCATGCTTTTCACGTCGTTTGGTAGAAATCCACACGCGCGTTCTGCCAAAAGCGTCATTTGCATGCAAATCGTGTGGTTTTGCAGAAAACTGCAATCTCGTCTACCAAAAGTGTCGTATTCATGCTTAAAACGCGTTTTGGCACAAATTCATGTGCGGGTTCTAAAAAGAGCAACATTGGCATGCTTTTCACGTCGTTTGGTAGAAATCCACACGCGCGTTCTGCCAAAAGCGTCATTTGCATGCATATCGTGTGGTTTTGCAGAAAACTGCAATCTCGTCTACCAAAAGTGTCGTATTCATGCTTAAAACGCGTTTTGGCACAAATCCATGTGCGGGTTCTAAAAAGAGCAGCATTGGCATGCTTTTCACGTCGTTTGGTAGAAATCCACACGCGCGTTCTGCCAAAAGCGTCATTTGCATGCAAATCGTGTGGTTTTGCAGAAAACTGCAATCTCGTCTACCAAAAGTGTCGTATTCATGCTTAAAACGCGTTTTGGCACAAATTCATGTGCGGGTTCTAAAAAGAGCAGCATTGCCATGCTTTTCACGTCGTTTGGTAGAAATCCACACGCGCGTTCTGCCAAAAGCGTCATTTGCATGCATATCGTGTGGTTTTGCAGAAAACTGCATCCTCGTCTACCAAAAGTGTCGTATTCATGCTTAAAACGCGTTTTGGCACAAATCCATGTGCGGGTACTAAAAAGAGCAGCATTGGCATGCTTTTCACGTCGTTTGGTAGAAATCCACACGCGCGTTCTGCCAAAAGCGTCATTTGCATGCATATCGTGTGGTTTTGCAGAAAACTGCAATCTCGTCTACCAAAAGTGTCGTATTCATGCTTAAAACGCGTTTTGGCACAAATCCAAGTGCGGGTGCTAAAAGAGCAGCATTGGCACGCTTTTCACGTCGTTTGGTAGAAATCCACACGCGCGTTCTGCCAAAAGCGTCATTTGCATGCAAATCGTGTGGTTTTGCAGAAAACTGCAATCTCGTCTACCAAAAGTGTCGTATTCATGCTTAAAACGCGTTTTGGCACAAATCCATGCGCGGGTTCTAAAAAGAGCAGCATTGGCATGCTTTTCACGTCGTTTGGTAGAAATCCACACGCGCGTTCTGCCAAAAGCGTCATTTGCATGCATATCGTGTGGTTTTGCAGAAAACTGCAATCTCGTCTACCAAAAGTGTCGTATTCATGCTTAAAACGCGTTTTGGCACAAATCCAAGTGCGGGTGCTAAAAAGAGCAGCATTGGCACGCTTTTCACGTCGTTTGGTAGAAATCCACACGCGCGTTCTGCCAAAAGCGTCATTTGCATGCAAATCGTGTGGTTTTGCAGAAACTGCAATCTCGTCTACCAAAAGTGTCGTATGCATGCTTAAAACGCGTTTTGGCACAAATTCATGTGCGGGTTTTAAAAAGAGCAGCATTGGCATGCTTTTCACGTCGTTTGGTAGAAATCCACACGCGCGTTCTGCCAAAAGCGTCATTTGCATGCATATCGTGTGGTTTTGCAGAAAACAGCAATCTCGTCTACCAAAAGTGTCGTATTCATGCTAAAAACGCGTTTTGGCACAAATCCATGTGCGGGTTCTAAAAAGAGCAGCATTGGCATGCTTTTCACGTCGTTTGGTAGAAATCCACACGCGCGTTCTCCCAAAAGCGTTATTTGCATGCATATCGTGTGGTTTTGCAGAAAACTGCAACCTCGTCTACCAAAAGTGTCGTATTCATGCTTAAAACGCGTTTTGGCACAAATCCATGTGCGGGTTCTAAAAAGAGCAGCATTGGCATGCTTTTCACGTCGTTTGGTAGAAATCCACACGCGCGTTCTGCCAAAAGCGTCATTTGCATGCATATCGTGTGGTTTTGCAGAAAACTGCATCCTCGTCTACCAAAAGTGTCGTATTCATGCTTAAAACGCGTTTTGGCACAAATACATGTGCGGGTGCTAAAAAGAGCAGCATTGGCATGCTTTTCACGTCGTTTGGTAGAAATCCACACGCGCGTTCTGCCAAAAGCGTCATTTGCATGCAAATCGTGTGGTTTTGCAGAAAACTGCAATCTCGTCTACCAAAAGTGTCGTATTCATGCTTAAAACGCGTTTTGGCACAAATTCATGTGCGGGTTCTAAAAAGAGCAGCATTGGCATGCTTTTCATGTCGTTTGGTAGAAATCCACACGTGCGTTCTGCCAAAAGCGTCATTTGCATGCATATCGTGTGGTTTTGCAGAAAACTGCATCCTCGTCTACCAAAAGTGTCGTATTCATGCTTAAAACGCGTTTTGGCACAAATCCATGTGCGGGTTCTAAAAAGAGCAGCATTGGCGTGCTTTTCACGTCGTTTGGTGGAAATCCACACGCGCGTTCTGCCAAAAGCGTCATTTGCATGCAAATCGTGTGGTTTTGCAGAAAACTGCAATCTCGTCTACCAAAAGTGTCGTATGCATGCTTAAAACGCGTTTTGGCACAAATTCATGTGCGGGTTCTAAAAAGAGCAGCATTGGCATGCTTTTCACGTCGTTTGGTAGAAATCCACACGCGCGTTCTGCCAAAAGCGTCATTTGCATGCATATCGTGTGGTTTTGCAGAAAACAGCAATCTCGTCTACCAAAAGTGTCGTATTCATGCTTAAAACGCGTTTTGGCACAAATCCATGTGCGGGTTCTAAAAAGAGCAGCATTGGCATGCTTTTCACGTCGTTTGGTAGAAATCCACACGCGCGTTCTGCCAAAAGCGTCATTTGCATGCATATCGTGTGGTTTTGCAGAAAACTGCATCCTCGTCTACCAAAAGTGTCGTATTCATGCTTAAAACGCGTTTTGGCACAAATCCATGTGCGGGTGCTAAAAAGAGCAGCATTGGCATGCTTTTCACGTCGTTTGGTAGAAATCCACACGCGCGTTCTACCAAAGCGTCATTTGCATGCAAATCGTGTGGTTTTGCAGAAAACTGCAATCTCGTCTACAAAAGTGTCGTATTCATGCTTAAAACGCGTTTTGGCACAAATTCATGTGCGGGTTCTAAAAAGAGCAGCATTGGCATGCTTTTCACGTCGTTTGGTAGAAATCCACACGCGCGTTCTGCCAAAAGCGTCATTTGCATGCATATCGTGTGGTTTTGCAGAAAACTGCAATCTCGTCTACCAAAAGTGTCGTATTCATGCTTAAAACGCGTTTTGGCACAAATCCATGTGCGGGTTCTAAAAAGAGCAGCATTGGCATGCTTTTCACGTCGTTTGGTAGAAATCCACACGCGCGTTCTGCCAAAAGCGTCATTTGCATGCATATCGTGTGGTTTTGCAGAAAACTGCATCCTCGTATACCAAAAGTGTCGTATTCATGCTTAAAACGCGTTTTCGCACAAATCCATGTGCGGGTTCTAAAAAGAGCAGCATTGGCATGCTTTTCACGTCGTTTGGTAGAAATCCACACGCGCGTTCTGCCAAAAGCGTCATTTGCATGCATATCGTGTGGTTTTGCAGAAAACTGCATCCTCGTCTACCAAAAGTGTCGTATTCATGCTTAAAACGCGTTTTGGCACAAATCCATGTGCGGGTGCTAAAAAGAGCAGCATTGGCATGCTTTTCACGTCGTTTGGTAGAAATCCACACGCGCGTTCTGCCAAAAGCGTCATTTGCATGCAAATCGTGTGGTTTTGCAGAAAACTGCAATCTCGTCTACCAAAAGTGTCGTATTCATGCTTAAAACGCGTTTTGGCACAAATTCATGTGCGGGTTCTAAAAAGAGCAGCATTGGCATGCTTTTCATGTCGTTTGGTAGAAATCCACACGTGCGTTCTGCCAAAAGCGTCATTTGCATGCATATCGTGTGGTTTTGCAGAAAACTGCATCCTCGTCTACCAAAAGTGTCGTATTCATGCTTAAAACGCGTTTTGGCACAAATCCATGTGCGGGTGCTAAAAAGAGCAGCATTGGCATGCTTTTCACGTCGTTTGGTAGAAATCCACACGCGCGTTCTGCCAAAAGCGTCATTTGCATGCAAATCGTGTGGTTTTGCAGAAAACTGCAATCTCGTCTACCAAAAGTGTCGTATTCATGTTAAAACGCGTTTTGGCACAAATTCATGTGCGGGTTCTAAAAAGAGCAGCATTGGCATGCTTTTCACGTCGTTTGGTAGAAATCCACACGCGCGTTCTGCCAAAAGCGTCATTTGCATGCATATCGTGTGGTTTTGCAGAAAACTGCAATCTCGTCTACCAAAAGTGTCGTATTCATGCTTAAAACGCGTTTTGGCACAAATCCATGTGCGGGTTCTAAAAAGAGCAGCATTGGCATGCTTTTCACGTCGTTTGGTAGAAATCCACACGCGCGTTCTGCCAAAAGCGTCATTTGCATGCATATCGTGTGGTTTTGCAGAAAACTGCATCCTCGTCTACCAAAAGTGTCGTATTCATGCTTAAAACGCGTTTTGGCACAAATCCTTGTGCGGGTGCTAAAAAGAGCAGCATTGGCATGCTTTTCACGTCGTTTGGTAGAAATCCACACGCGCGTTCTGCCAAAAGCGTCATTTGCATGCAAATCGTGTGGTTTTGCAGAAAACTGCAATCTCGTCTACCAAAAGTGTCGTATTCATGCTTAAAACGCGTTTTGGCACAAATTCATGTGCGGGTTCTAAAAAGAGCAGCATTGGCATGCTTTTCATGTCGTTTGGTAGAAATCCACACGTGCGTTCTGCCAAAAGCGTCATTTGCATGCATATCGTGTGGTTTTGCTGAAAACTGCATCCTCGTCTACCAAAAGTGTCGTATTCATGCTTAAAACGCGTTTTGGCACAAATCCATGTGCGGGTGCTAAAAAGAGCAGCATTGGCATGCTTTTCACGTCGTTTGGTAGAAATCCACACGCGCGTTCTGCCAAAAGCGTCATTTGCATGCATATCGTGTGGTTTTGAAGAAAACTGCAATCTCGTCTACCAAAAGTGTCGTATTCATGCTTAAAACGCGTTTTGGCACAAATCCAAGTGCGGGTGCTAAAAAGAGCAGCATTGGCACGCTTTTCACGTCGTTTGGTAGAAATCCACATGCGCGTTCTGCCAAAAGCGTCATTTGCATGCAAATCGTGTGGTTTTGCAGAAAACTGCAATCTCGTCTACCAAAAGTGTCGTATTCATGCTTAAAACGCGTTTTGGCACAAATCCATGTGCGGGTTCTAAAAAGAGCAGCATTGGCATGCTTTTCACGTCGTTTGGTAGAAATCCACACGCGCGTTCTGCCAAAAGCGTCATTTGCATGCATATCGTGTGGTTTTGCAGAAAACTGCAATCTCGTCTACCAAAAGTGTCGTATTCATGCTGTTACGTTTCGCCTACGACGCGCGGTAAAGCCAGCGCGGATGCAACGTACGCCGGAGCTTCGTTCCAAGCGGCGGACATTTTGGCCCGTTCGGAGCGGCCGCGAGCGCGCCCCGCCGAGCGCGTCCCGGCATGATCAGTGCCACGTGTCTTTGTGTGTGCGTGTGTGTGTGTGTGCCAACGCTTGTCAAAGCGCGGCAGCCGGGGAGAGGAGCTCCCCCAGTGTGAAGCGAGGAGGTCTGTCCGGCGCCGGCCCGGCTGATGCGTCACCTCCTTGTTCCAACGTGTCTTTCAGTCCGTCCGTCGCCGCTGTCACGTGGTGAAGTCCCGTGACCTTCCCTCTTGCTCTCAAGTCCGAGAGTATAAGAGCAGCTGCCCCCGGACGCAAGGAGAGAGGCTCCGATTTCTGCTGTTGAGTAACGTGCTCTCCCGTCTCTCTACTTCGGTCGACCTGACCGCCCGCTCTTTGCGATGCTAGAATAAACAAGTTGTTCTGTTAGCAGTCGCCTCATGCTTTGCTGGGACCTTCGGATGCTTCCAGTGTGCCCCAGGCTGCCAGGCCAACGCTACCCTTGGGGCTTGCGACCCAGTTGCAATAACGGGCGTCAGCACTGAGGTTCCAACAGCTGGTGGCCGCGCTGAGATTCCAACAGCCGGTGCCATCGGTGCGGTTCCAAACATCTGGTGGCAGCGGTGGGATCGCGACAACGGAGGCCAGCAGCGAAGAAATGCGGTTGACTGTATGCTGAGCAGCACAACGATCATCCGGGAGCAGTGCAACGAGCCCTGTGTGATGACTGGTTGCCTGCAGCGGAACGACTGCGCTGAAATCTTGGCTGCGAGGTTTGGTGAGTGCGGGACTTTCTTCTTCTGAGTTTTGCCAGGCTTTTGTTAGTGTCAGAAACAGAGCTGGTAATTGTGGTTGTCGTTGCTGCCGGGTTAGTTGCGGCAAGACAATAGTAGGCAGTAGAGAAAGCAGCATTCAGAGCAGCCATGGATTTGAAGTCATTGCGCAAACCGAAATTGTTGGAGCTTGCAAGAGAGTTGGGTCTGGATGTCTCAGACAAACTCAGAGAACCAGAACTGCTAAGGGTTATTCTTGAGTTAGGAGCTGAGGATGACGAGCTGTCGGAATGCCTTGAGACCATTGAGGAGAGGGAGACGGCAAAAAGACAGGAACGCGAACTTAAAGAACAGCGAGAGCAACTAGAGAAAGATGAGCGTGAACGTAAAGAACAGATAGAACGAGAGCAACAAGAGAAACAGATAGAACGAGAGCAACAAGAGAAAGAAAAAGAGCGTGACCGTCAACACGCTTTGGAAATGAAGCGTCTCGAAGTAGAGATGGAACGCGCTCGTAATGGAAGTCAGGCACACGGTGCAGGAGAACGAGTATTGTTCAAAATGACTGACCTGATGCGGCCGTTTAAGCTTGGAGAGGACATTGGTTTGTTCCTGGTTAACTTTGAGCGAACGTGCGAGAAGCAGGGGTTCTCTCGGGAAACGTGGCCACAGCGCTTGCTTACTTTGTTACCCGGCGAGGCGGCCGACGTAGTCGCTCGCTTGGAGAGAGAGGAGGCAGACGATTTCGACAAAGTGAAATCGAGTCTGCTAAAAAAGTACAGGCTGTCCGCGGAGGCGTTCCGTCGGAAGTTTCGAGAAAATGAGAAAGGCAAAAGTGAGTCGTATACAGAGTTTGCCTACAGGCTTATGTCAAACATGCAGGAGTGGCTCAAAGAAGAGAAAGCGTTTGGTGACCACGAGAAAGTTCTGCAGTGTTTCGGGCTGGAACAGTTTTATAGTCGGTTACCTGAGAACGTGCGGTACTGGGTCTTGGATAGGCCAGACGTTAGTACGGTGGCTAGAGCCGCTGAGCTAGCCGAGGAGTTTGTGACGCGTCGGGCTCGCGGAGCTAAGGACGGTCAAAAGGGTGAATTTGGCTCCAAGTTTGAGAGGCCGAAGTTCACGCCCACGAGAGCAAAGGGGGACACACGTAGTGCGGATGCGAGTGAAAGCATTCCGACCGAACGTAAGGAGACGGCGGCAGCCGAAGCCGAACGCAGAAAGCGGTTCGAGGCGAGGCAAGCGCGCGTTTGTTATACGTGCCAGAAGCCGGGTCACTTTTCGGCGCAGTGTCCGGAAACAAAAGCAAAAGTAGTGTTTTTGTCGTTATGCAGCACTGACGAGAACATGAAGCTTCTCGAGCCTTACATGCGAGACCTCCTCGTGAACGGGAAGGAGTGCCGAGTGCTTCGCGATTCCGCAGCTACGATGGATGTAGTTCACCCTTCTTACGTAGAACCCGATATGTTCACAGGCGAGTGCGCATGGATCAAGCAAGCCGTGGAAGCTCATAGCGTGTGTCTGCCCGTAGCGAAAGTGCTTATTGAAGGACCTTTCGGAGCACTTGAGACGGAGGCGGCAGTGTCATCTATGCCGCCCCCCCAGTACCCGTACCTATTTTCGAACAGGTCCGATCACCTCCTGCGCGAGAAGGGGCTTTTGTTTGGTGAGGCTAGCGTTCAGGCCTTAACCAGATCGAAGGTTCGGGAGCTCGCTGCAAAGGCGGTAGTTGCGGGGCCGACGTTGTCGAACAATGAGAAAGGGTCAGAGGCACAGCAAGCTGATATTCAGATCACGCCCGAGCTGAATAAAACTGAGCCTGTAGCGTTAAAGGCACCAGATACTGGAGAGGAAATGCCCGATGCGGGAAAGTTAGAAGAGCTATCTGCAGATTTGCTCATCGCGCCTACGTCAGACGGACTTAATAGGTTGCTAAAAGTCAGCCGGTCGGCTTTGATAGCCGAGCAAAAGAAGGATGGCAGCCTAGAAAACATACGCTGCATTGTCAAGGAAGGTGTCGCCAAGAAAAATGCTCGCTTTGTGGAAAGAGGTGGGGTCCTGTACCGGAAGTATATAGACCGCAGGGGAGTGGAGTTCAATCAGCTGATCGTGCCTCAGTGCTATCGTCAGGATCTGTTGCGCTTGTCGCATGGGGGTTCGTGGTCCGGACACCTAGGAGTTAAGAAAACTAAGGACCGTCTCTTGCAAGAGTACTATTGGCCAGGGTGTTTTCGGGACGCAGACCACTTTGTGAAGACATGCGACACCTGTCAGCGGGTCGGCAAACCAGGGGACAAATCGAGGGCGCCGTTGAAGTTGGTACCTATCATTACGGAGCCTTTTAGACGGCTCGTTATTGATACAGTGGGACCTCTGCCGGTAACAGCCACGGGGTACAGACACATTTTGACTGTGATCTGCCCAGCGACAAAGTTCCCTGAAGCAGTGCCGCTTAAAGAACTCAGCTCAGTTGAGATAGTCAATGCACTATTGTCCATATTTGCGCGAGTTGGTTTTCCTGCGGAAATCCAATCAGATCAGGGCACAGTGTTTACTAGCGCTTTGACGACGGCCTTTCTCGAAAGGTGCGGGGTAAAGCTGCTACACAGCTCAGTGCACCACCCCCAGTCGAATTCCCTCGAGAAGCTCCTCTCCGTCATGAAGCGCGTGTTGAGAGCATTGTGTTTTGAACAGCAAACTGACTGGGAGCTGTTTCTGCCTGGGGTGACATTTGCATGGAGGACCGCGCCGCCTGCGGCTACGGGATTTTCGCCAGCTGAGCTAGTGTACGGTCACTCGCTTCGGTCTCCGATTCGCATGCTTCGAAACGGATCACTGCCCTCTCCAAAGGCTGCAGACTATCTGTTTCACAAAAGGCCGCCTCCTGCACTGGAGCCTCGCTTTGCAACAATATTCCTTTGAGGTGCGTTACAAAAAGGGGAGTCTCAACGGTAACGCCGATGGCTTAAGTCGAAGCCCCTAACGTGGGAATCAGCCTCAAAATTGTTTGTTATTGATGTTTTTCTTCCTGAGGCAGGATTTTTACACATATTTCTTTTGTGTAGTGTTTCAAAGTGATGATGTGCTTTCTAGTGCAATTTTCCAATTTGTGGACGCGTTCTGAGTGCTGCTAGACTACTGTAAGGAACTAGGCAGTAGTATTAAAGGGGAAAGAGCCTGGCATGGCTTAGTGAGGGTTGTGCCGTGCTTGCTGACTGAGCGGCTGAGTTTCGGCGTAGTTCTAACGCTTGCTGGGAACGAGAGAAAAATGAGAACTCTCCCGAAGTCACTTTGCAGTGTCCTCTGTGAACCTGAACGTGAGAACGAGGCCTTCTCGGTGCGCTGCGCTCAAGGAACGCCGAGGGACGACCGACTTCGGTTATGAGCATCATCGAGCGACATCCCTCCGGACAGCGGATGCAGTCCCCTGACCATCGGGATCTCCCTCCCCCGGCGGGGCGGTCTGTTACGTTTCGCCTACGACGCGCGGTAAAGCCAGCGCGGATGCAACGTACGCCGGAGCTTCGTTCCAAGCGGCGGACATTTTGGCCCGTTCGGAGCGGCCGCGAGCGCGCCCCGCCGAGCGCGTCCCGGCATGATCAGTGCCACGTGTCTTTGTGTGTGCGTGTGTGTGTGTGTGCCAACGCTTGTCAAAGCGCGGCAGCCGGGGAGAGGAGCTCCCCCAGTGTGAAGCGAGGAGGTCTGTCCGGCGCCGGCCCGGCTGATGCGTCACCTCCTTGTTCCAACGTGTCTTTCAGTCCGTCCGTCGCCGCTGTCACGTGGTGAAGTCCCGTGACCTTCCCTCTTGCTCTCAAGTCCGACAGTATAAGAGCAGCTGCCCCCGGACGCCAGGAGAGAGGCTCCGATTTCTGCTGTTGAGTAACGTGCTCTCCCGTCTCTCTACTTCGGTCGACCTGACCGCCCGCTCTTTGCGATGCTAGAATAAACAAGTTGTTCTGTTAGCAGTCGCCTCATGCTTTGCTGGGACCTTCGGATGCTTCCAGTGTGCCCCAGGCCGCCAGGCCAACGCTACCCTTGGGGCTTGCGACCCAGTTGCAATAACGGGCGTCAGCACTGAGGTTCCAACAGCTGGTGGCCGCGCTGAGATTCCAACAGCCGGTGCCATCGGTGCGGTTCCAAACAATGCTTAAAACGCGTTTTGGCACAAATCCAAGTGCGGGTGCTAAAAAGAGCAGCATTGGCACGCTTTTCACGTCGTTTGGTAGAAATCCACACGCGCGTTCTGCCAAAAGCGTCATTTGCATGCAAATCGTGTGGTTTTGCAGAAAACTGCAATCTCGTCTACCAAAAGTGTCGTATGCATGCTTAAAACGCGTTTTGGCACAAATTCATGTGCGGGTTCTAAAAAGAGCAGCATTGGCATGCTTTTCACGTCGTTTGGTAGAAATCCACACGCGCGTTCTGCCAAAAGCGTCATTTGCATGCATATCGTGTGGTTTTGCAGAAAACAGCAATCTCGTCTACCAAAAGTGTCGTATTCATGCTAAAAACGCGTTTTGGCACAAATCCATGTGCGGGTTCTAAAAAGAGCAGCATTGGCATGCTTTTCACGTCGTTTGGTAGAAATCCACACGCGCGTTCTGCCAAAAGCGTCATTTGCATGCATATCGTGTGGTTTTGCAGAAAACTGCAACCTCGTCTACCAAAAGTGTCGTATTCATGCTTAAAACGCGTTTTGGCACAAATCCATGTGCGGGTTCTAAAAAGAGCAGCATTGGCATGCTTTTCACGTCGTTTGGTAGAAATCCACACGCGCGTTCTGCCAAAAGCGTCATTTGCATGCATATCGTGTGGTTTTGCAGAAAACTGCATCCTCGTCTACCAAAAGTGTCGTATTCATGCTTAAAACGCGTTTTGGCACAAATCCATGTGCGGGTGCTAAAAAGAGCAGCATTGGCATGCTTTTCACGTCGTTTGGTAGAAATCCACACGCGCGTTCTGCCAAAAGCGTCATTTGCATGCAAATCGTGTGGTTTTGCAGAAAACTGCAATCTCGTCTACCAAAAGTGTCGTATTCATGCTTAAAACGCGTTTTGGCACAAATTCATGTGCGGGTTCTAAAAAGAGCAGCATTGGCATGCTTTTCATGTCGTTTGGTAGAAATCCACACGTGCGTTCTGCCAAAAGCGTCATTTGCTTGCATATCGTGTGGTTTTGCAGAAAACTGCATCCTCGTCTACCAAAAGTGTCGTATTCATGCTTAAAACGCGTTTTGGCACAAATCCATGTGCGGGTTCTAAAAAGAGCAGCATTGGCGTGCTTTTCACGTCGTTTGGTGGAAATCCACACGCGCGTTCTGCCAAAAGCGTCATTTGCATGCAAATCGTGTGGTTTTGCAGAAAACTGCAATCTCGTCTACCAAAAGTGTCGTATGCATGCTTAAAACGCGTTTTGGCTCAAATTCATGTGCGGGTTCTAAAAAGAGCAGCATTGGCATGCTTTTCACGTCGTTTGGTAGAAATCCACACGCGCGTTCTGCCAAAAGCGTCATTTGCAAGCATATCGTGTGGTTTTGCAGAAAACTGCAATCTCGTCTACCAAAAGTGTCGTATTCATGCTTAAAACGCGTTTTGGCACAAATCCATGTGCGGGTTCTAAAAAGAGCAGCATTGGCATGCTTTTCACGTCGTTTGGTAGAAATCCACACGCGCGTTCTGCCAAAAGCGTCATTTGCATGCATATCGTGTGGTTTTGCAGAAAACTGCAATCTCGTCTACGAAAAGTGTCGTATTCATGCTTAAAACGCGTTTTGGCACAAATCCAAGTGCGGGTGCTAAAAAGAGCAGCATTGGCACGCTTTTCACGTCGTTTGGTAGAAATCAACACGCGCGTTCTGCCAAAAGCGTCATTTGCATGCAAATCGTGTGGTTTTGCAGAAAACTGCAATCTCGTCTACCAAAAGTGTCGTATTCATGCTTAAAACGCGTTTTGGCACAAATTCATGTGCGGGTTCTAAAAAGAGCAGCATTGGCATGCTTTTCACGTCGTTTGGTAGAAATCCACACGCGCGTTCTGCCAAAAGCGTCATTTGCATGCATATCGTGTGGTTTTGCAGAAAACTGCAATCTCGTCTACCAAAAGTGTCGTATTCATGCTTAAAACGCGTTTTGGCACAAATCCATGTGCGGGTTCTAAAAAGAGCAGCATTGGCATGCTTTTCACGTCGTTTGGTAGAAATCCACACGCGCGTTCTGCCAAAAGCGTCATTTGCATGCATATCGTGTGGTTTTGCAGAAAACTGCATCCTCGTCTACCAAAAGTGTCGTATTCATGCGTAAAACGCGTTTTGGCACAAATCCATGTGCGGGTTCTAAAAAGAGCAGCATTGGCATGCTTTTCACGTCGTTTGGTGGAAATCCACACGCGCGTTCTGCCAAAAGCGTCATTTGCATGCATATCGTGTGGTTTTGCAGAAAACTGCATCCTCGTCTACCAAAAGTGTCGTATTCATGCTTAAAACGCGTTTTGGCACAAATCCATGTGCGGGTTCTAAAAAGAGCAGCATTGGCATGCTTTTCACGTCGTTTGGTAGAAATCCACACGCGCGTTCTGCCAAAAGCGTCATTTGCATGCATATCGTGTGGTTTTGCAGAAAACTGCAATCTCGTCTACGAAAAGTGTCGTATTCATGCTTAAAACGCGTTTTGGCACAAATCCAAGTGCGGGTGCTAAAAAGAGCAGCATTGGCACGCTTTTCACGTCGTTTGGTAGAAATCCACACGCGCGTTCTGCCAAAAGCGTCATTTGCATGCAAATCGTTTGGTTTTGCAGAAAACTGCAATCTCGTCTACCAAAAGTGTCGTATTCATGCTTAAAACGCGTTTTGGCACAAATTCATGTGCGGGTTCTAAAAAGAGCAGCATTGGCATGCTTTTCACGTCGTTTGGTAGAAATCCACAGGCGCGTTCTGCCAAAAGCGTCATTGGCATGCATATCGTGTGGTTTTGCAGAAAACTGCAATCTCGTCTACCAAAAGTGTCGTATTCAAGCTTAAAACGCGTTTTGGCACAAATCCATGTGCGGGTTCTAAAAAGAGCAGCATTGGCATGCTTTTCACGTCGTTTGGTAGAAATCCACACGCGCGTTCTGCCAAAAGCGTCATTTGCATGCATATCGTGTGGTTTTGCAGAAAACTGCATCCTCGTCTACCAAAAGTGTCGTATTCATGCTTAAAACGCGTTTTGGCACAAATCATTGTGCGGGTTCTAAAAAGAGCAGCATTGGCATGCTTTTCACGTCGTTTGGTGGAAATCCACACGCGCGTTCTGCCAAAAGCGTCATTTGCATGCAAATCGTGTGGTTTTGCAGAAAACTGCAATCTCGTCTACCAAAAGTGTCGTATGCATGCTTAAAACGCGTTTTGGCACAAATTCATGTGCGGGTTCTAAAAAGAGCAGCATTGGCATGCTTTTCACGTCGTTTGGTAGAAATCCACACGCGCGTTCTGCCAAAAGCGTCATTTGCATGCATATCGTGTGGTTTTGCAGAAAACAGCAATCTCGTCTACCAAAAGTGTCGTATTCATGCTTAAAACGCGTTTTGGCACAAATCCATGTGCGGGTTCTAAAAAGAGCAGCATTGGCATGCTTTTCACGTCGTTTGGTAGAAATCCACACGCGCGTTCTGCCAAAAGCGTCATTTGCATGCATATCGTGTGGTTTTGCAGAAAACTGCATCCTCGTCTACCAAAAGTGTCGTATTCATGCTTAAAACGCGTTTTGGCACAAATCCAAGTGCGGGTGCTAAAAAGAGCAGCATTGGCACGCTTTTCACGTCGTTTGGTAGAAATCCACACGCGCGTTCTGCCAAAAGCGTCATTTGCATGCAAATCGTGTGGTTTTGCAGAAAACTGCAATCTCGTCTACCAAAAGTGTCGTATTCATGCTTAAAACGCGTTTTGGCACAAATCCATGTGCGGGTTCTAAAAAGAGCAGCATTGGCATGCTTTTCACGTCGTTTGGTAGAAATCCACACGCGCGTTCTGCCAAAAGCGTCATTTGCATGCATATCGTGTGGTTTTGCAGAAAACTGCAATCTCGTCTACCAAAAGTGTCGTATTCATGCTTAAAACGCGTTTTGGCACAAATCCAAGTGCGGGTGCTAAAAAGAGCAGCATTGGCACGCTTTTCACGTCCTTTGGTAGAAATCCACACGCGCGTTCTGCCAAAAGCGTCATTTGCATGCATATCGTGTGGTTTTGCAGAAAACTGCAACCTCGTCTACCAAAAGTGTCGTATTCATGCTTAAAACGCGTTTTGGCACAAATCCATGTGCGGGTTCTAAAAAGAGCAGCATTGGCATGCTTTTCACGTCGTTTGGTAGAAATCCACACGCGCGTTCTGCCAAAAGCGTCATTTGCATGCATATCGTGTGGTTTTGCAGAAAACTGCAATCTCGTCTACCAAAAGTGTCGTATTCATGCTTAAAACGCGTTTTGGCACAAATCCAAGTGCGGGTGCTAAAAAGAGCAGCATTGGCACGCTTTTCACGTCGTTTGGTAGAAATCCACACGCGCGTTCTGCCAAAAGCGTCATTTGCATGCAAATCGTGTGGTTTTGCAGAAAACTGCAATCTCGTCTACCAAAAGTGTCGTATGCATGCTTAAAACGCGTTTTGGCACAGATTCATGTGCGGGTTCTAAAAAGAGCAGCATTGGCATGCTTTTCACGTCGTTTGGTAGAAATCCACACGCGCGTTCTGCCAAAAGCGTCATTTGCATGCATATCGTGTGGTTTTGCAGAAAACAGCAATCTCGTCTACCAAAAGTGTCGTATTCATGCTAAAAACGCGTTTTGGCACAAATCCATGTGCGGGTTCTAAAAAGAGCAGCATTGGCATGCTTTTCACGTCGTTTGGTAGAAATCCACACGCGCGTTCTGCCAAAAGCGTCATTTGCATGCATATCGTGTGGTTTTGCAGAAAACTGCAACCTCGTCTACCAAAAGTGTCGTATTCATGCTTAAAACGCGTTTTGGCACAAATCCATGTGCGGGTTCTAAAAAGAGCAGCATTGGCATGCTTTTCACGTCGTTTGGTAGAAATCCACACGCGCGTTCTGCCAAAAGCGTCATTTGCATGCATATCGTGTGGTTTTGCAGAAAACTGCATCCTCGTCTACCAAAAGTGTCGTATTCATGCTTAAAACGCGTTTTGGCACAAATCCATGTGCGGGTGCTAAAAAGAGCAGCATTGGCATGCTTTTCACGTCGTTTGGTAGAAATCCACACGCGCGTTCTGCCAAAAGCGTCATTTGCATGCAAATCGTGTGGTTTTGCAGAAAACTGCAATCTCGTCTACCAAAAGTGTCGTATTCATGCTTAAAACGCGTTTTGGCACAAATTCATGTGCGGGTTCTAAAAAGAGCAGCATTGGCATGCTTTTCATGTCGTTTGGTAGAAATCCACACGTGCGTTCTGCCAAAAGCGTCATTTGCATGCATATCGTGTGGTTTTGCAGAAAACTGCATCCTCGTCTACCAAAGTGTCGTATTCATGCTTAAAACGCGTTTTGGCACAAATCCATGTGCGGGTTCTAAAAAGAGCAGCATTGGCGTGCTTTTCACGTCGTTTGGTGGAAATCCACACGCGCGTTCTGCCAAAAGCGTCATTTGCATGCAAATCGTGTGGTTTTGTAGAAAACTGCAATCTCGTCTACCAAAAGTGTCGTATGCATGCTTAAAACGCGTTTTGGCACAAATTCATGTGCGGGTTCTAAAAAGAGCAGCATTGGCATGCTTTTCACGTCGTTTGGTAGAAATCCACACGCGCGTTCCGCCAAAAGCGTCATTTGCATGCATATCGTGTGGTTTTGCAGAAAACTGCATCCTCGTCTACCAAAAGTGTCGTATTCATGCTTAAAACGCGTTTTGGCACAAATCCATGTGCGGGTTCTAAAAAGAGCAGCATTGGCATGCTTTTCACGTCGTTTGGTAGAAATCCACACGCGCGTTCTGCCAAAAGCGTCATTTGCATGCATATCGTGTGGTTTTGCAGAAAACTGCAATCTCGTCTACGAAAAGTGTCGTATTCATGCTTAAAACGCGTTTTGGCACAAATCCAAGTGCGGGTGCTAAAAAGAGCAGCATTGGCACGCTTTTCACGTCGTTTGGTAGAAATCCACACGCGCGTTCTGCCAAAAGCGTCATTTGCATGCAAATCGTGTGGTTTTGCAGAAAACTGCAATCTCGTCTACCAAAAGTGTCGTATTCATGCTTAAAACGCGTTTTGGCACAAATTCATGTGCGGGTTCTAAAAAGAGCAGCATTGGCATGCTTTTCACGTCGTTTGGTAGAAATCCACACGCGCGTTCTGCCAAAAGCGTCATTTGCATGCATATCGTGTGGTTTTGCAGAAAACTGCATCCTCGTCTACCAAAAGTGTCATATTCATGCTTAAAACGCGTTTTGGCACAAATCCATGTGCGGGTTCTAAAAAGAGCAGCATTGGCATGCTTTTCACGTCGTTTGGTAGAAATCCACACGCGCGTTCTGCCAAAAGCGTCATTTGCATGCATATCGTGTGGTTTTGCAGAAAACTGCATCCTCGTCTACCAAAAGTGTCGTATTCATGCTTAAAACGCGTTTTGGCACAAATCCATGTGCGGGTTCTAAAAAGAGCAGCATTGGCATGCTTTTCACGTCGTTTGGTAGAAATCCACACGCGCGTTCTGCCAAAAGCGTCATTTGCATGCATATCGTGTGGTTTTGCAGAAAACTGCAATCTCGTCTACGAAAAGTGTCGTATTCATGCTTAAAACGCGTTTTGGCACAAATCCAAGTGCGGGTGCTAAAAAGAGCAGCATTGGCACGCTTTTCACGTCGTTTGGTAGAAATCCACACGCGCGTTCTGCCAAAAGCGTCATTTGCATGCAAATCGTGTGGTTTTGCAGAAAACTGCAATTTCGTCTACCAAAAGTGTCGTATTCATGCTTAAAACGCGTTTTGGCACAAATTCATGTGCGGGTTCTAAAAAGAGCAGCATTGGCATGCTTTTCACGTCGTTTGGTAGAAATCCACACGCGCGTTCTGCCAAAAGCGTCATTTGCATGCATATCGTGTGGTTTTGCAGAAAACTGCAATCTCGTCTACCAAAAGTGTCGTATTCATGCTTAAAACGCGTTTTGGCACAAATCCATGTGCGGGTTCTAAAAAGAGCAGCATTGGCATGCTTTTCACGTCGTTTGGTAGAAATCCACACGCGCGTTCTGCCAAAAGCGTCATTTGCATGAATATCGTGTGGTTTTGCAGAAAACTGCATCCTCGTCTACCAAAAGTGTCGTATTCATGCGTAAAACGCGTTTTGGCACAAATCCATGTGCGGGTTCTAAAAAGAGCAGCATTGGCATGCTTTTCACGTCGTTTGGTGGAAATCCACACGCGCGTTCTGCCAAAAGCGTCATTTGCATGCAAATCGTGTGGTTTTGCAGAAAACTGCATCCTCGTCTACCAAAAGTGTCGTATTCATACTTAAAACGCGTTTTGGCACAAATCCATGTGCGGGTTCTAAAAAGAGCAGCATTGGCATGCTTTTCACGTCGTTTGGTAGAAATCCACACGCGCGTTCTGCCAAAAGCGTCATTTGCATGCATATCGTGTGGTTTTGCAGAAAACTGCATCCTCGTCTACCAAAAGTGTCATATTCATGCTTAAAACGCGTTTTGGCACAAATCCATGTGCGGGTTCTAAAAGAGAAGCATTGGCATGCTTTTCACGTCGTTTGTAGAAATCCACACGCGCGTTCTGCCAAAAGCGTCATTTGCATGCATATCGTGTGGTTTTGCAGAAAACTGCATCCTCGTCTACCAAAAGTGTCGTATTCATGCTTAAAACGCGTTTTGGCACAAATCCATGTGCGGGTTCTAAAAAGAGCAGCATTGGCATGCTTTTACGTCGTTTGGTAGAAATCCACACGCGCGTTCTGCAAAAGCGTCATTTGCATGCATATCGTGTGGTTTTGCAGAAAACTGCATCCTCGTCTACCAAAAGTGTCGTATTCATGCTTAAAACGCGTTTTGGCACAAATCCATGTGCGGGTGCTAAAAAGAGCAGCATTGGCATGCTTTTCACGTCGTTTGGTAGAAATCCACACGCGCGTTCTGCCCAAAAGCGTCATTTGCATGCAAATCGTGTGGTTTTGCAGAAAACTGCAATCTCGTCTACCAAAAGTGTCGTATTCATGCTTAAAACGCGTTTTGGCACAAATTCATGTGCGGGTTCTAAAAGAGCAGCATTGGCATGCTTTTCATGTCGTTTGGTAGAAATCCACACGTGCGTTCTGCCAAAAGCGTCATTTGCATGCATATCGTGTGGTTTTGCAGAAAACTGCATCCTCGTCTACCAAAAGTGTCGTATTCATGCTTAAAACGCGTTTTGGCACAAATCCATGTGCGGGTGCTAAAAGAGCAGCATTGGCATGCTTTTCACGTCGTTTGGTAGAAATCCACACGCGCGTTCTGCCAAAAGCGTCATTTGCATGCAAATCGTGTGGTTTTGCAGAAAACTGCAATCTCGTCTACCAAAAGTGTCGTATTCATGCTTAAAACGCGTTTTGGCACAAATTCATGTGCGGGTTCTAAAAAGAGCAGCATTGGCATGCTTTTCACGTCGTTTGGTAGAAATCCACACGCGCGTTCTGCAAAAGCGTCATTTGCATGCATATCGTGTGGTTTTGCAGAAAACTGCAATCTCGTCTACCAAAAGTGTCGTATTCATGCTTAAAACGCGTTTTGCACAAATCCATGTGCGGGTTCTAAAAAGAGCAGCATTGGCATGCTTTTCACGTCGTTTGGTAGAAATCCACACGCGCGTTCTGCCAAAAGCGTCATTTGCATGCATATCGTGTGGTTTTGCAGAAAACTGCATCCTCGTCTACCAAAAGTGTCGTATTCATGCTTAAAACGCGTTTTGGCACAAATCCATGTGCGGGTTCTAAAAAGAGCAGCATTGGCATGCTTTTCACGTCGTTTGGTAGAAATCACACGCGCGTTCTGCCAAAAGCGTCATTTGCATGCAAATCGTGTGGTTTTGCAGAAAACTGCATCCTCGTCTACCAAAAGTGTCGTATTCATGCGTAAAACGCGTTTTGGCACAAATCCATGTGCGGGTTCTAAAAAGAGCAGCATTGGCATGCTTTTCACGTCGTTTGGTAGAAATCCACACGCGCGTTCTGCAAAAGCGTCATTTGCATGCATATCGTGTGGTTTTGCAGAAACTGCAATCTCGTCTACCAAAAGTGTCATATTCATGCTTAAAACGCGTTTTGGGACAAATCCATGTGCGGGTTCTAAAAAGAGCAGCATTGGCATGCTTTTCACATCGTTTGGTAGAAATCCACACGCGCGTTCTGCCAAAAGCGTCATTTGCATGCATATCGTGTGGTTTTGCAGAAAACTGTAATCTCGTCTACCAAAAGTGTCGTATTCATGCTTAAAACGCGTTTTGGCACAAATCCATGTGCGGGTGCTAAAAAGAGCAGCATTGGCATGCTTTTCACGTCGTTTGGTAGAAATCCACACGCGCGTTCTGCCAAAAGCGTCATTTGCATGCAAATCGTGTGGTTTTGCAGAAAACTGCATTCTCGTCTACCAAAAGTGTCGTATTCATGCTTAAAACGCGTTTTGGCACAAATCCATGTGCGGGTGCTAAAAAGAGCAGCATTGGCATGCTTTTCACGTCGTTTGGTAGAAATCCACGCGCGTTCTGCCAAAGCGTCATTTGCATGCAAATCGTGTGGTTTTGCAGAAAACTGCCAATCTCGTCTACCAAAAGTGTCGTATTCATGCTTAAAACGCGATTTGGCACAAATTCATGTGCGGGTTCTAAAAAGAGCAGCATTGGTATGCTTTTCACGTCGTTTGGTAGAAATCCACACGCGCGTTCTGCCAAAAGCGTCATTTGCATGCATATCGTGTGGTTTTGCAGAAAACTGCAATCTCGTCTACCAAAAGTGTCGTATTCATGCTTAAAACGCGTTTTGGCACAAATCCATGTGCGGGTTCTAAAAAGAGCAGCATTGGCATGCTTTTCACGTCGTTTGGTAGAAATCCACACGCGCGTTCTGCAAAGCGTCATTTGCATGCAAATCGTGTGGTTTTGCAGAAACTGCAATCTCGTCTACCAAAGTGTCGTATTCATGCTTAAAACGCGTTTTGGCACAAATTCATGTGCGGGTTCTAAAAAGAGCAGTATTGGCATGCGTTTCACGTCGTTTGGTAGAAATCCACACGCGCGTTCTGCCAAAAGCGTCATTTGCATGCATATCGTGTGGTTTTGCAGAAAACTGCATCCTCGTCTACCAAAGTGTCGTATTCATGCTGAAAACGCGTTTTGGCACAAATCCATGTGCGGGTTCTAAAAAGAGCAGCATTGGCATGCTTTTCACGTCGTTTGGTAGAAATCCACACGCGCGTTCTGCCAAAAGCGTCATTTGCATGCAAAGCGTGTGGTTTTGCAGAAAACTGCATCCTCGTCTACCAAAAGTGGTCGTATTCATGCTTAAAACGCGTTTTGGCACAAATCCATGTGCGGGGTTCTAAAAAGAGCAGCATTGGCATGCTTTTCACGTCGTTTGGTAGAAATCCACACGCGCGTTCTGCCAAAAGCGTCATTTGCATGCATATCGTGTGTTTTGCAGAAAACTGCAATCTCGTCTACCAAAAGTGTCGTATTCATGCTTAAAACGCGTTTTTGGCACAAATCCATGTGCGGGTTCTAAAAAGAGCAGCATTGGCATGCTTTTCACGTCGTTTGGTAGAAATCCACACGCGCGTTCTGCCAAAAGCGTCATTTGCATGCATATCGTGTGGTTTTGCAGAAAACTGCATCCTCGTCTACCAAAAGTGTCGTATTCATGCTTAAAACGCGTTTTGGCACAAATCCATGTGCGGGTGCTAAAAAGAGCAGCATTGGCATGCTTTTCACGTCGTTTGGTAGAAATCACACGCGCGTTCTGCCAAAAGCGTCATTTGCATGCAAATCGTGTGGTTTTGCAGAAAACTGCAATCTCGTCTACCAAAGTGTCGTATTCATGCTTAAAACGCGTTTTGGCACAAATTCATGTGCGGGTTCTAAAAAGAGCAGCATTGGCATGCTTTCATGTCGTTTGGTAGAAATCCACACGTGCGTTCTGCCAAAAGCGTCATTTGCATGCATATCGTGTGGTTTTGCAGAAAACTGCATCCTCGTCTACCAAAAGTGTCGTATTCATGCTTAAAACGCGTTTTGGCACAAATCATTGTGCGGGTTCTAAAAAGAGCAGCATTGGCATGCTTTTCACGTCGTTTGGTGGAAATCCACATGCGCGTTCTGCCAAAAGCGTCATTTGCATGCAAATCGTGTGGGTTTTGCAGAAAACTGCAATCTCGTCTACCAAAAGTGTCGTATGCATGCTTAAAACGCGTTTTGGCACAAATTCATGTGCGGGTTCTAAAAAGAGCAGCATTGGCATGCTTTTCACGTCGTTTGGTAGAAATCCACACGCGCGTTCTGCCAAAAGCGTCATTTGCATGCATATCGTGTGGTTTTGCAGAAAACAGCAATCTCGTCTACCAAAAGTGTCGTATTCATGCTTAAAACGCGTTTTGCACAAATCCATGTGCGGGTTCTAAAAAGAGCAGCATTGGCATGCTTTTCACGTCGTTTGGTAGAAATCCACACGCGCGTTCTGCCAAAAGCGTCATTTGCATGCATATCGTGTGGTTTTGCAGAAAACTGCATCCTCGTCTACCAAAGTGTCGTATTCATGCGTAAAACCCGTTTTGGCACAAATCCATGTGCGGGTTCTAAAAAGAGCAGCATTGGCATGCTTTTCACGTCGTTTGGTGGAAATCCACACGCGCGTTCTGCCAAAAGCGTCATTTGCATGCAAATCGTGTGGTTTTGCAGAAAACTGCATCCTCGTCTACCAAAAGTGTCGTATTCATACTTAAAACGCGTTTTGGCAGAAATCCATGTGCGGGTTCTAAAAAGAGCAGCATTGGCATGCTTTTCACGTTGTTTGGTAGAAATCCACACGCGCGTTCCTGCCAAAAGCGTCATTTGCATGCATATCGTGTGGTTTTGCAGAAAACTGCATCCTCGTCTACCAAAAGTGTCATATTCATGCTTAAAACGCGTTTTGGCACAAATCCATGTGCGGGTTCTAAAAAGAGCAGCATTGGCATGCTTTTCACGTCGTTTGGTAGAAATCCACACGCGCGTTCTGCCAAAAGCGTCATTTGCATGCATATCGTGTGGTTTTGCAGAAAACTGCATCCTCGTCTACCAAAAGTGTCGTATTCATGCTTAAAACGCGTTTTGGCACAAATCCATGTGCGGGTTCTAAAAAGAGCAGCATTGGCATGCTTTTCACGTCGGTTGGTAGAAATCCACACGCGCGTTCTGCCAAAAGCGTCATTTGCATGCATATCGTGTGGTTTTGCAGAAAACTGCATCCTCGTCTACCAAAAGTGTCGTATTCATGCTTAAAACGCGTTTTGGCACAAATCCATGTGCGGGTGCTAAAAAGAGCAGCATTGGCATGCTTTTCACGTCGTTTGGTAGAAATCCACACGCGCGTTCTGCCAAAAGCGTCATTTGCATGCAAATCGTGTGGTTTTGCAGAAAACTGCAATCTCGTCTACCAAAAGTGTCGTATTCATGCTTAAAACGCGTTTTGGCACAAATTCATGTGCGGGTTCTAAAAAGAGCAGCATTGGCATGCTTTTCATGTCGTTTGGTAGAAATCCACACGTGCGTTCTGCCAAAACCGTCATTTGCATGCATATCGTGTGGTTTTGCAGAAACTGCATCCTCGTCTACCAAAAGTGTCGTATTCATGCTTAAAACGCGTTTTGGCACAAATCCATGTGCGGGTGCTAAAAAGAGCAGCATTGGCATGCTTTTCACGTCGTTTGTAGAAATCCACACGCGCGTTCTGCCAAAAGCGTCATTTGCATGCATATCGTGTGGTTTTGCAGAAAACTGCAATCTCGTCTACCAAAAGTGTCGTATTCATGCTTAAAACGCGTTTTGGCACAAATCCAAGTGCGGGTGCTAAAAAGAGCAGCATTGGCACGCTTTTCACGTCGTTTGGTAGAAATCCACACGCGCGTTCTGCCAAAAGCGTCATTTGCATGCAAATCGTGTGGTTTTGCAGAAAACTGCAATCTCGTCTACCAAAAGTGTCGTATTCATGCTTAAAACGCGTTTTGCACAAATCCATGTGCGGGTTCTAAAAAGAGCAGCATTGGCATGCTTTTCACGTCGTTTGGTAGAAATCCACACGCGCGTTCTGCCAAAAGCGTCATTTGCATGCATATCGTGTGGTTTTGCAGAAAACTGCAATCTCGTCTACCAAAAGTGTCGTATTCATGCTTAAAACGCGTTTTGGCACAAATCCAAGTGCGGGTGCTAAAAAGAGCAGCATTGGCACGCTTTTCACGTCGTTTGGTAGAAATCCACACGCGCGTTCTGCCAAAAGCGTCATTTGCATGCAAATCGTGTGGTTTTGCAGAAAACTGCAATCTCGTCTACCAAAAGTGTCGTATGCATGCTTAAAACGCGTTTTGGCACAAATTCATGTGCGGGTTCTAAAAAGAGCAGCATTGGCATGCTTTTCACGTCGTTTGGTAGAAATCCACACGCGCGTTCTGCCAAAAGCGTCATTTGCATGCATATCGTGTGGTTTTGCAGAAAACAGCAATCTCGTCTTCCAAAAGTGTCGTATTCATGCTAAAAACGCGTTTTGGCACAATCCATGTGCGGGTTCTAAAAAGAGCAGCATTGGCATGCTTTTCACGTCGTTTGGTAGAAATCCACACGCGCGTTCTGCCAAAGCGTCATTTGCATGCATATCGTGTGGTTTTGCAGAAAACTGCAACCTCGTCTACCAAAAGTGTCGTATTCATGCTTAAAACGCGTTTTGGCACAAATCCATGTGCGGGTTCTAAAAAGAGCAGCATTGGCATGCTTTTCACGTCGTTTGGTAGAAATCCACACGCGCGTTTCTGCCAAAAGCGTCATTTGCATGCATATCGTGTGGTTTTGCAGAAAACTGCATCCTCGTCTACCAAAAGTGTCGTATTCATGCTTAAAACGCGTTTTGGCACAAATCCATGTGCGGGTGCTAAAAAGAGCAGCATTGGCATGCTTTTCACGTCGTTTGGTAGAAATCCACACGCGCGTTCTGCCAAAAGCGTCATTTGCATGCAAATCGTGTGGTTTTGCAGAAAACTGCAATCTCGTCTACCAAAAGTGTCGTATTCATGCTTAAAACGCGTTTTGGCACAAATTCATGTGCGGGTTCTAAAAAGAGCAGCATTGGCATGCTTTTCATGTCGTTTGGTAGAAATCCACACGTGCGTTCTGCCAAAAGCGTCATTTGCATGCATATCGTGTGGTTTTGCAGAAAACTGCATCCTCGTCTACCAAAAGTGTCGTATTCATGCTTAAAACGCGTTTTGGCACAAATCCATGTGCGGGTGCTAAAAAGAGCAGCATTGGCATGCTTTTCACGTCGTTTGGTAGAAATCACACGCGCGTTCTGCCAAAAGCGTCATTTGCATGCATATCGTGTGGTTTTGCAGAAAACTGCAATCTCGTCTACCAAAAGTGTCGTATTCATGCTTAAAACGCGTTTTGGCACAAATCCAAGTGCGGGTGCTAAAAAGAGCAGCATTGGCACGCTTTTCACGTCGTTTGGTAGAAATCCACACGCGCGTTCTGCCAAAAGCGTCATTTGCATGCAAATCGTGTGGTTTTGCAGAAAACTGCAATCTCGTCTACCAAAAGTGTCGTATTCATGCTTAAAAACGCGTTTTGGCACAAATCCATGTGCGGGTTCTAAAAAGAGCAGCATTGGCATGCTTTTCACGTCGTTTGTAGAAATCACACGCGCGTTCTGCCAAAAGCGTCATTTGCATGCATATCGTGTGGTTTTGCAGAAAACTGCAATCTCGTCTACCAAAAGTGTCGTATTCATGCTTACAACGCGTTTTGGCACAAATCCAAGTGCGGGTGCTAAAAAGAGCAGCATTGGCACGCTTTTCAACGTCGTTTGTAGAAATCCACACGCGCGTTCTGCCAAAAGCGTCATTTGCATGCAAATCGTGTGGTTTTGCAGAAAACTGCAATCTCGTCTACAAAAGTGTCGTATGCATGCTTAAAACGCGTTTTGGCACAAATTCATGTGCGGGTTCTAAAAAGAGCAGCATTGGCGTGCTTTTCACGTCGTTTGGTGGAAATCCACACGCGCGTTCTGCCAAAAGCGTCATTTGCATGCAAATCGTGTGGTTTTGCAGAAAACTGCAATCTCGTCTACCAAAAGTGTCGTATGCATGCTTAAAACGCGTTTGGCACAAATTCATGTGCGGGTTCTAAAAAGAGCAGCATTGGCATGCTTTTCACGTCGTTTGGTAGAAATCCACACGCGCGTTCTGCCAAAAGCGTCATTTGCATGCATATCGTGTGGTTTTGCAGAAAACTGCAATCTCGTCTACCAAAAGTGTCGTATTCATGCTTAAACGCGTTTTGGCACAAATCCATGTGCGGGTTCTAAAAAGAGCAGCATTGGCATGCTTTTCACGTCGTTTAGTAGAAATCCACACGCGCGTTCTGCCAAAAGCGTCATTTGCATGCATATCGTGTGGTTTTGCAGAAAACTGCAATCTCGTCTACGAAAAGTGTCGTATTCATGCTTAAAACGCGTTTTGGCACAAATCAAGTGCGGGTGCTAAAAAGAGCAGCATTGGCACGCTTTCACGTCGTTTGGTAGAAATCCACACGCGCGTTCTGCAAAAGCGTCATTTGCATGCAAATCGTGTGGTTTTGCAGAAAACTGCAATCTCGTCTACCAAAAGTGTCGTATTCATGCTTAAAACGCGTTTTGGCACAAATTCATGTGCGGGTTCTAAAAAGAGCAGCATTGGCATGCTTTTCACGTCGTTTGGTAGAAATCCACACGCGCGTTCTGCAAAAGCGTCATTTGCATGCATATCGTGTGGTTTTGCAGAAAACTGCAATCTCGTCTACCAAAAGTGTCGTATTCATGCTTAAAACGCGTTTTGGCACAAATCCATGTGCGGGTTCTAAAAAGAGCAGCATTGGCATGCTTTTCACGTCGTTTGGTAGAAATCCACACGCGCGTTCTGCCAAAAGCGTCATTTGCATGCATATCGTGTGGTTTTGCAGAAAACTGCATCCTCGTCTACCAAAAGTGTCGTATTCATGCGTAAAACGCGTTTTGGCACAAATCCATGTGCGGGTTCTAAAAAGAGCAGCATTGGCATGCTTTTCACGTCGTTTGGTAGAAATCCACACGCGCGTTCTGCCAAAAGCGTCATTTGCATGCAAAATCGTGTGGTTTTGCAGAAAACTGCATCCTCGTCTACCAAAAGTGTCGTATTCATACTTAAAACGCGTTTTGGCACAAATCCATGTGCGGGTTCTAAAAAGAGCAGCATTGGCATGCTTTTCACGTCGTTTGGTAGAAATCCACACGCGCGTTCTGCCAAAAGCGTCATTTGCATGCATATCGTGTGGTTTTGCAGAAAACTGCATCCTCGTCTACAAAAGTGTCATATTCATGCTTAAAACGCGTTTTGGCACAAATCCCATGTGCGGGTTCTAAAAAGAGCAGCATTGTCATGCTTTTCACGTCGTTTGGTAGAAATCCACACGCGCGTTCTGCCAAAAGCGTCATTTGCATGCATATCGTGTGGTTTTGCAGAAAACTGCATCCTCGTCTACCAAAAGTGTCGTATTCATGCTTAAAACGCGTTTTGGCACAAATCCATGTGCGGGTTCTAAAAAGAGCAGCATTGGCATGCTTTTCACGTCGTTTGGTAGAAATCCACACGCACGTTCTGCCAAAAGCGTCATTTGCATGCATATCGTGTGGTTTTGCAGAAAACTGCAATCTCGTCTACGAAAAGTGTCGTATTCATGCTTAAAACGCGTTTTGGCACAAATCCAAGTGCGGGTGCTAAAAGAGCAGCATTGGCACGCTTTTCACGTCGTTTGGTAGAAATCCACACGCGCGTTCTGCCAAAAGCGTCATTTGCGATGCAAATCGTGTGGTTTTGCAGAAAACTGCAATCTCGTCTACCAAAAGTGTCGTATTCATGCTTAAAACGCGTTTTGGCACAAATTCATGTGCGGGTTCTAAAAGAGCAGCATTGGCATGCTTTTCACGTCGTTTGGTAGAAATCCACACGCGCGTTCTGCCAAAAGCGTCATTTGCATGCATATCGTGTGGTTTTGCAGAAAACTGCAATCTCGTCTACCAAAAGTGTCGTATTCATGCTTAAAACGCGTTTTGGCACAAATCCATGTGCGGGTTCTAAAAAGAGCAGCATTGGCATGCTTTTCACGTCGTTTGGTAGAAATCCAC
>NW_027225930.1:35000-37716 GCF_038994185.2 Dermacentor albipictus | reverse complement strand
GGGAGGTAGTGACGAAAAATAACAATACGGGACTCTTTTGAGGCCCCGTAATTGAAATGAGTACACTCTAAATCCTTTAACGAGGATCAATTGGAGGGCAAGTCTGGTGCCAGCAGCCGCGGTAATTCCAGCTCCAATAGCGTATACTAAAGCTGCTGCGGTTAAAAAGCTCGTAGTTGGATCTCAGTTCCAGACGAGTAGTGCATCTACCCGATGCGACGGCTCGGACTGAACATCATGCCGGTCCTTTCTTGGTGCACTTCATTGTGTGCCTCGAGAAGGCCGGTGCTTTTACTTTGAAAAAATTAGAGTGCTCAACGCAGGCGAGTCGCCTGAATAAACTTGCATGGAATAATAGAACAAGACCTCGTTTCTGTTCTGTTGGTTTTTGGAATACGAGGTAATGATTAAGAGGGACAGACGGGGGCATTCGTATTGCGGCGCTAGAGGTGAAATTCTTGGACCGTCGCAAGACGAACTACTGCGAAAGCATTTGCCAAGAATGTTTTCTTTGATCAAGAACGAAAGTCAGAGGTTCGAAGGCGATCAGATACCGCCCTAGTTCTGACCATAAACGATGCCAACCAGCGATCCGCCTGAGTTACTCAAATGACTCGGCGGGCAGCTTCCGGGAAACCAAAGTGTTTGGGTTCCGGGGGAAGTATGGTTGCAAAGCTGAAACTTAAAGGAATTGACGGAAGGGCACCACCAGGAGTGGAGCCTGCGGCTTAATTTGACTCAACACGGGAAAACTTACCCGGCCCGGACACTGGGAGGATTGACAGATTGAGAGCTCTTTCTTGATTCGGTGGATGGTGGTGCATGGCCGTTCTTAGTTGGTGGAGCGATTTGTCTGGTTAATTCCGATAACGAACGAGACTCTAGCCTATTAAATAGGTGCGGGGTTCCCAGCACCTTACAACCTTCTTAGAGGGACAAGCGGCTCCTAGCCGCACGAAACAGAGCAATAACAGGTCTGTGATGCCCTTAGATGTCCGGGGCCGCACGCGCGCTACACTGAAGGAAGCAGCGTGTCTTTATCCCTGTCTGAAAAGACTGGGTAACCCGTGGAACTTCTTTCGTGATTGGGATAGGGGCTTGCAATTGTTCCCCTTGAACGAGGAATTCCCAGTAAGCGCGAGTCATAAGCTCGCGTTGATTACGTCCCTGCCCTTTGTACACACCGCCCGTCGCTACTACCGATTGAATGATTTAGTGAGGTCTTCGGACCGATGTCCGGCGCGGCCTTTCGGTTGCGCCGGTCTGTTGGAAAGATGACCAAACTTGATCATTTAGAGGAAGTAAAAGTCGTAACAAGGTTTCCGTAGGTGAACCTGCGGAAGGATCATTACCGGATTGTTCGAGGGTGACGAGCGCCATTGTTTCTACCCCGTGTGGGTGAAGCAGCTCGCTGCGCCCGACGCTTTCCGCCGCTGGCCCCGCTTGGACGCGGGGACGGCTATACCCGAACATGCCGGGGATTGCCCGAATTTCGAAGGGCGCCCCGTGCCAAATTTGTTGCGCCCAGTGGACGCCGGCTGCAACCTTGGACGGTTGGCTTGGCCGCGCCCGCGGGTAGAAACGGCGTAACGCACACTGTTGGGTGGGCTTTCTGAAGTCCGCCTCGGCACTCTTGCGCGGAATGGGAGTAAGACGACCCGACCTGCTGCTCTTGCCCAGTACGAGGGGAACGGCGAAGCGTGCGGTCGGTCAAGGAACTGACGGTCGAGAGCTAATGCCGCTGCCGCTTAGTACACACGGAACCGTGGTGCGAGCGCTCTCCCGTCCTCCGCGGCAAACGCTGCCGAGTCTGAAAAGGCTGGCGGCTGCCGGTCGCTTCCTGCGGCGAGTGTGGAGTAACGACCCGACTTTGTTGCTGCCCAAGTACTAAAGGAACGGTGCGGCGCTCGGTCGGTCATGGAACCGGCGGTATTGAGGGTGCGGCTGCCAAGTACGGAAGGAACCGTGGCCTAAAGCACTCTCCCGTCCTCCGCGGCAAATTCCACCGCGCCCGAAAGGGCCGGAGGCTGCCGGTCGGCTCCCGCTCGTGACGCGCGAGGTGTCGAGTTCGCGGTTCAATGCGACGACGTCTGCAGGCTATTTGCCCGCCGCCGAGGGAAAGGCGGCGTTGCTGCGAAGTACCGAAGGAAACGCGGCTTTGCTACGTCGGAAGCGTTCTGCGGTTTGCGGACTTGTGCGCTTTGGGAAGGCGCCGCACGTCGAAAGAGGAAGTACGGACAGACGAGGGACTGTAATCCCGTATTCGAACGCACTTGCGGCCAGGCCCTTGCTGGCTTCGTCTTCCGCCTCAAGTAGACTTGTTGTGGCTCCGGCGCAGAGAGCCGTCCCTGGCACTGGCCGAGTGGCTTTGGAGAGCTGCGCGAGTACGCGCGCGCCAAGCTCTTGTCTTTCGTCTCGAGTAGGCTGTTGGATCAGCAGCGGTCATGCGGAAACGCGTGACCGCCGAACGAAAGAGCGAAACAGGAGTAGCGCACGCCGAAAGGCGCTCTTCGAAACCACACACAGGGAGACGCCACGTGCCTGAAACACTGGTTGTACTGTACTGAATTGAACAAACTATTTTTCACGACTCTAAGCGGTGGATCACTCGGTTCTCGGGTCGATGAAGAACGCAGCCAGCTGCGAGACTTGGTGTGAATTGCAGGACACACTGAGCACTGATTCTTTGAACGCACATTGCGGCCTTGGGTCTTCC
>NW_027225930.1:17500-27500 GCF_038994185.2 Dermacentor albipictus | reverse complement strand
ATCACGTGCGCACGCAAATTTCTTCGTACGGGAATTTTATGAAGTGAAGGCGGCTACAGATCATTTCCTTTGTCTAGTTCATGTTCGTAGGCGCAAATTGCAAACGTAATACTTGGAGGAACGTTTCCACTAATCTACAGGGGCTCTCTCATTTCTCCGATTGCTCGCAAACACATTGCATTGCTAGTCGTGACGTTTCACAGTGACGTTTCACCATGCCCGTCGAAGTTGATTACCAGTACCGCGCCAGCGTCGACCGGCCGGCGAAGCGACGAACTCAGCAGCGCATGCGCGAGGCCCTACAACACCCCAACCGAGCTACCCTGCTTATCGGAGAGAGCGAGTGCGCGTGAACGCGGGCTCGTCTGACGATCTGGATTAAAGAAAAAAAAAAAAGTGTGTCCGAGATATTGACAAAGACAAGTGGTCGCTGTCGCTCTGAGTCTTAGCGCGTTATAGAAAACGTGGGATGGCGGTGCTTCCTCGAGGGTCTAAAAGTACAATCTTCGAACTAGCGCTCCCGGCGGAACGTGGAGCTAGCATCCTTCTTCTTGGAACGGTTTGCAATGGACTGCTTGAATGTGCCGACCACGCGTCACGGGTCGCGTATAGAGCCAACGTTTGGCAAGAACGCGTCTAGCACAACCGATCGCGGTTGCGATAACCCATCGTTGGTAGCGAAAAAAAGAAAGAAAGAAAAAAAAAACACCTACCCGCAGCTTGTTAGCAGTAACCGTAAATGTGGTTCTAAATATAGGTTCGCTGGTCACTGAAACTTTCTCATAACGCACACCACTGTAGTCCAAAAAGAACAAAGCACGCACAATGGATATGATACAGCCGTCACCGCATGATTTCGCGTTTTCCTTATTGCATTACTTTCGTGGGCATGCGCGCTAGGGCCACGCAGGCCAGGAGGCAAGGGGAAAAATAAATAAGAAATGATACGCGATCCTCAGCATTGACTTGGCTGATGTGGCACTCGCATTTATGTTCTTTACCTTAGGCGAGCGCAACGCGCCAACTGAACTCCAATTTCCCATAACGGAAATTCGTATTTGGCCATTTGGTTGTATTTTTGGCTGATGTTCGCGTTTTTCGCCCGAGCATGCGCTTCACTGCGCCGCTCGTTGCCCCTTCAATGCGGCTTCACTGCCCTGCAGGCGTGTTCTGCGTCAAGCCGAACCACCAGGCAAAAAGCCTGGGCGCCGCCATCTTGTTGAGAGCGGCGCCGGGGACACAATCGCGCCTAGCTCATTGAGTTTTCCCCCAAAACTGAACGAAATAGCCTTATTTAAATGAGAAAGATGCCGCGAGTGCCGCAACGAAGGACCTTAAGGATTACCGAAGGGTAACTGAGGGCGACGCGACGAGCTTTGGAAAGAAGAATGATGGGTGTAGCGCTACGGGGGATAAGAATAGAGCAGATTCGGGGGGTGAGCGAACAAACGCGAGCTAATGACACCTTAGTTTAAACCAAGAAAAAGAAATGGGCGTGCGCAGGGCATGCAATGTGGGGGGAAGATCATCAATTAAGGGTTACCGACTGAATTCCAAGAGAAGGGAAGCGTAGCACGGGGTGGCGGAAATTTAGGAGGGCAGATTAGATTAGGAAGGGCGCAGGCACTAGACGGCGACCGTGACCGGGCTTACACGTGACCGGGGTGCTTGGAGAATAATGGGAGAGGTCTTTGCCCTGCAGTGGTCGTAGCCAGCAGGATGATGATGACGAAAAGGTAGCAACAGGTATTCATAACATACAGGTTGGAAAGCTGAGGCACCTCTGAACCCTTGAATATATTTCGCCACACTTGGCCATACGACAAGTTTGTTTTCGAGGCGCTCGGTCCCACTGCAGCGAAAATGTTGCCGGAAATCGGGCACTCCATTTTTGTTTCATAGGGAACCTTTCTTCCACTAGGGCAGCGGATTTTCGCAGGGCGAGCTTGCTGTCGTTTACGGATCAAAGCGATAGTGAACTCCAAAATGCAGTGTTGGCTTTGAGTGGGACTTACATTGATTGCAAAACCCACGGCTAATCACCCTTCCCCCCCCCCCCCCCAAGTGGCTCATTACAGCAGACAATCGTTCAGAAACACCGGCATCGTTGCGTATAGTATGGGAATGGTGCGTGTCACGTGAGTGCTCGCTTCGAGCTTGTGTTCTTCATTTTGATTGAATGAAGTCTCACCTAAGTGAGCGGGGGCCGATCCCGGAGGTAGTGCAATACCGGGCCGACCTGCGGCGGAGGTGAAGCAGGCTTCAAGCACTCCGCCAACTTCCAAAAATAGGTTTAATATCGTGGGTCCATATAGAACCCGTATCAGATATTAAGCTGATAAGAACAGATACTACACTTTGATCTTAGCCAAAAGGCCGAGAAGCGATGTCTTTCACTTCACTCCATTGTACCACTGCCTTGTGGGTGCCCTGGCGACATTGGTAACCTCAGCAACAGCGTGGGCAATCTTATAAAACCCAGCCCGTCTAGAGACTCTATGCTCTCTATCTCGCGAATCAACTCGCGACGCCTCAGTCTTTCACTGTTAACGAAACGCCGTCGCGTAGAAACGAGACCCGAGCGCAAGCTTGTTCGCAAGGCAAAACCAACGAAGGCAACCTCGTAGAAAACGGAACAGGCGAGCGGAAAACACGCGCAAGGGGAATGCTTACTTCCGTCTGAATGCGACCGCTCAAGGCGGCTTTCTTTGAGGCCTTCGTTTCAAGCCCGTGCGCAAGTGTAATACACTACGCGCATTTCCCTCATTTCCTTTTATTTACCGCAAGGCCCACTGAAAGTTTTCATACGGCACAGGCCGGGACGGATTGCAACGTGTCGATTCGACCGCTAGAATTAGGTAGCGCGCCTCATGTACGAATGAAAGAGAATGAAAAAAAAAAAATAAATAAATATAGAAAAGGCTGCGCACTCCTTCCAACCGGAAACATAGAGGGCAGGAAGATCGCCATGTGGAGCACAGGTGTTGTTAAAAAAGAAAGAAAGAAAGAAAGAAATAGCGCTACCCCATCATCTTTACCGTGTGCGTGTATACACACACACGCACACATATGCACGCGCACGCACGCGCGCGCGCGCACGCACACACACACACACACACACACACACACACACACACACATACGCACACATGCTAGCATAGCTTAAGCACAGCTGGAAAGCTCAGCCTTGCGCAAGAAAAAAGGACCACGCCCTTTCGCAAGCCCCTTTGAAACTTTTAAATGAGAAACATGTGTACAGCGAGGTCGTTCGAAACTGGCGCGAAAACGCATCCGCGCCATCTGTGTGCGGAACTAGGAAAACCTACGGCCTTCGCCATACAGAAAGAAAGGTAGATGGCGCGAGCTAACGCTCCGTTGCATACTAAGAACGAGAGCTAGTGAATAATGGCAGAAACGTCTTGGGAAGAGAGAAAAAAACAACAACAACAAAAAAAAAGAAAGACACGCAAGTTGTTGGCTCGCGCAAGCATTCTATTTTACAGCGAGTAAAGAGCATAGCAACTTCTCACAAGAGCAGCAAGAAAGACAAGAAGAACGTGAGAGAGGGGGAGAAACAGGCGCGTTTCTTTGGAATGCAGAGCATGCTGCACACACTATGAAGTGCCAAAGAGACGGGGAAAGCAGATGGCGCGATTGTGTATGTCCTCAAAGCTTGAAAACAATTTCTAAACTACAAGGTGTGCCGAAGTCCGCCTACTCTCATCAGGTTGCTCCCGCCTCCAATTGCATTTAAATTAAAATTACAGTCGCCTCAGAGGCAGAGAGAGAGAGAGAGAGAGAGAAAATGTGTACACTTGCTTCGCGCAGCTGCACCCGTTCAAATTTTACAGCAACAAGAGCACTCCCGCAGGCACAAAGTCCGCTGCCGCGTCCGCCGGGGCGGAATGCACTCGCTTCCGTAAATTGTCGTGCGGCAGACTGCTGCATCGTAGCACACCTGAAACCGCGCAGACGTCAGCGATCGCCGCGAGATCGCTGCGAGCGCTAAAGTCCGAAACCACGTCCGCCGGGGCGGCGGGAGCTCGATACCCCTTCACGAAACTTCTGCGTGTACACCGCCGCACGGCCACGGCGGAGTCGCTGGCATCCTGCGCGCAGTTGCATTGCGTCGCGCCGGGAATCGTTGAAGCCCCACGCAGACGTCGGCGTCGGCCCCGACCTGGCTGCGAGCGCTCGAAGAGACCAAGTCCGAAGCCACGTGAGCCGGGGCGGTGTGAGCGCGACTAAGTCCGAGACGACGTCAGCCGGGGCGGCGTGAGCGAGACCAAGTCCGAGACTACGTCAGCCGGGGCGGCGTGAGCGAGACCAAGTCCGAGACTACGTCAGCCGGGGCGTCGACTAAGTCCGAGACGACGTCAGCCGGGGCGTCGAGCACGCCGCGGTCGCTTTTCCCACTCTTACTCGAAAAATGGCGAAGGGGCCGCGCTAGCGTGCCTTGAATCGGTGAGCGGCGGTACCGCGGCGATCGCGAGAGCTCAAATCGGCCGTGCCAAGGCCAAATATTGGCGCTCGGCTCGGCGCAGTACGCCGCCTTGTCGCACGAGTACGGCCCCGTGGAGGTCTGGTCACTTATCGCTGCTCTTATAAGGGGCCGTACCGCCCTGGCCGACGTTGTACCGTAGTGCCGTTTTCGGCTTGCGCGTGTTCGTGGTGGTGTCCGCGCACCGCTCCGCACTCGAGAATCGTGCCCACGACGACGCGAGCGCTCGGAAGAGACGCAAGTCCGAAACCACGTGAGCCGGGGCGGTGTGAGCGCGACTAAGTCCGAGACGACGTCAGCCGGGGCGGCGTGAGCGAGACTAAGTCCGAGACTACGTCAGCCGGGGCGTCGACCAAGTCCGAGACGACGTCAGCCGGGGCGTCGAGCACGCCGCGCGCGCTTTTCCCACTCTTACTCGAAAAATGGCGAAGGGGCCGCGCTAGCGTGCCTTGAATCGGTGAGCGGCGGTACCGCGGCGATCGCGAGAGCTCAAATCGGCCGTGCCAAAGCCAAATATTGGCGCTCGGCTCGGCGCAGTACGCCGCCTTGTCGCACGAGTACGGCCCCGTGGAGGTCTGGTCACTTATCGCTGCTCTTATAAGGGGCCGTACCGCCCTGGCCGACGTTGTACCGTAGTGCCGTTTTCGGCTTGCGCGTGTTCGTGGTGGTGTCCGCGCACCGCTCCGCACTCGAGAATCGTGCCCACGACGACGCGAGCGCTCGGAAGAGACGAAAGTCCGAAACCACGTGAGCCGGGGCGGTGTGAGCGCGACTAAGTCCGAGACGACGTCAGCCGGGGCGGCGTGAGCGAGACTGTCCGAGACTACGTCAGCCGGGGCGTCGACCAAGTCCGAGACGACGTCAGCCGGGGCGTCGAGCACGCCGCGCGCGCTTTTCCCACTCTTACTCGAAAAATGGCGAAGGGGCCGCGCTAGCGTGCCTTGAATCGGTGAGCGGCGGTACCGCGGCGATCGCGAGAGCTCAAATCGGCCGTGCCAAAGCCAAATATTGGCGCTCGGCTCGGCGCAGTACGCCGCCTTGTCGCACGAGTACGGCCCCGTGGAGGTCTGGTCACTTATCGCTGCTCTTATAAGGGGCCGTACCGCCCTGGCCGACGTTGTACCGTAGTGCCGTTTTCGGCTTGCGCGTGTTCGTGGTGGTGTCCGCGCACCGCTCCGCACTCGAGAATCGTGCCCACGACGACGCGAGCGCTCGGAAGAGACGAAAGTCCGAAACCACGTGAGCCGGGGCGGTGTGAGCGCGACTAAGTCCGAGACGACGTCAGCCGGGGCGGCGTGAGCGAGACTAAGTCCGAGACTACGTCAGCCGGGGCGACGAGCACGCCGCGCGCGCTTTTCGCACTCTTACTCGAAAAATGGCGAAGGGGCCGCGCTAGCGTGCCTTGAATCGGTGAGCGGCGGTACCGCGGCGATCGCGAGAGCTCAAATCGGCCGTGCCAAGGCCAAATATTGGCGCTCGGCTCGGCGCAGTACGCCGCCTTGTCGCACGAGTACGGCCCCGTGGAGATCTGGTCACTTATCGCTGCTCATATAAGGGGGCCGTACCGCCCTGGCCGACGTTGTACCGTAGTGCCATTTTCGGCTTGCGCGTGTTCGTGGTGGTGTCCGCGCACCGCTCCGCACTCGAGAATCGTGCCCACGACGACGCGAGCGCTCGGAAGAGACGGAAGTCCGAAACCACGTGAGCCGGGGCGGTGTGAGCGCGACTAAGTCCGAGACGACGTCAGCCGGGGCGGCGTGAGCGAGACTAAGTCCGAGACTACGTCAGCCGGGGCGACGAGCACGCCGCGCGCGCTTTTCGCACTCTTACTCGAAAAATGGCGAAGGGGCCGCGCTAGCGTGCCTTGAATCGGTGAGCGGCGGTACCGCGGCGATCGCGAGAGCTCAAATCGGCCGTGCCAAGGCCAAATATTGGCGCTCGGCTCGGCGCAGTACGCCGCCTTGTCGCACGAGTACGGCCCCGTGGAGATCTGGTCACTTATCGCTGCTCATATAAGGGGGCCGTACCGCCCTGGCCGACGTTGTACCGTAGTGCCGTTTTCGGCTTGCGCGTGTTCGTGGTGGTGTCCGCGCACCGCTCCGCACTCGAGAATCGTGCCCACGACGACGCGAGCGCTCGGAAGAGACAGAAGTCCGAAACCACCTGAGCCGGGCCGCGGCGGGAGCTCGACGCCCGTCACGCAACTTTGGCGTACAAGCCACCGCACGGCCGCGACTGAGTCGTCGCCACCGTCCGGCTGGCTGCACTATAGCACGCCGGGAACCGGGAAAGAACCGCGCAGAGGTCGTCGTTTTGCCGCGGCGTTGGCGCGAGCGCGCGAAGAGACAAAGTCCGAAACGGCGTCAGCCGGGGTGTCGAGCACGCCGCCCGCGCCGGTCGCACTCGTGCTCGGAAACGGCGAAAGGGCCGCGCTAGCGTGCGGCCCCGTAGGGGCACAGAAAGGCGATTGTTCTGGAAACCGCGCTGTCCATAGGCGAGAGATTGCCGTTCGCGCATTCGGTCGACGCGCTGCGCTTTCACGACTTCGGCATTGCGCTGCCGACGTAAGCTTTCCATCTCGCTCGCGGCGCTGCGAGGCGGCACGATTTTCGCCAAACGCTCGTCGAAAGTGGCACGAGTACGGCCCCATGGAGATTTGGGAACTTATCGCTGCTATTATATGGGGGTCCCAGAGAGCAGTCGCCCCCAAAAGCGACCTGGGTGTTTGATATGCGGCGGGCTTCGTGCCCGTCAAGCGTGTCCCCGGTATCGCTCCCGTGGATCCCACAGCTGACGTCTGCAGCCTCATCCGCTTGATGCGTTAGGGGCTGGTTGTCGGACGACGCTTTCTCCACGATATCGAGTTGTGTTCCGCATCGTCCTCGGACGAGTCAAATGCGAAAGCGCCGAAGGCGCGGGCGTGACCCGTCGCCTGGCGGCTTTGCCGTCTCGGCTACGTTGCAAGTGTCGGTCGGTCCACCTGTGCTGCGGGCTCAAGAGAAACCGCAAGCCGTGATCGAGTCGACACAACCAGTCTATCGAGAATGTTGCGTGCTTCTTGCCGCGTGGCGATACCCGGCCCTTCGGGGAGGGCGCCGTAGCGAGCTCGAACGCCGTCGTCTCGGACTGTGCAAAGTGCTACTCTTTGCAAGAACGAAGCGTGCTGGGGCGCCTGAAGGTGGCCTCGGCATCGCAAAAACGGCGTCCGGCCTGCTTGACAGGCGGGACGCGCAGTTGAACGATTACCTGGTTGATCCTGCCAGTAATCATATGCTTGTCTCAAAGATTAAGCCATGCATGTCTAAGTACATGCCGAAATAAGGCGAAACCGCGAATGGCTCATTAAATCAGTTATGGTTCCTTAGATCGTTTCTTCCTACTTGGATAACTGTGGCAATTCTAGAGCTAATACATGCAGTGAGCCTGAAGCCCTTTGGGCGACGGGTGCTTTTATTAGACCAAGATCGATCGGGTTTCGGCCCGTATTGTGTGGTGACTCTGGATAACTTTGTGCTGATCGCATGGCCACGAGCCGGCGACGTTTCTTTCAAGTGTCTGCCTTATCAACTTTCGATGGTAGGTTACTTGCTTACCATGGTTGTTACGGGTAACGGAGAATCAGGGTTCGATTCCGGAGAGGGAGCCTGAGAAACGGCTACCACATCCAAGGAAGGCAGCAGGCGCGCAAATTACCCACTCCCGGCACGGGGAGGTAGTGACGAAAAATAACAATACGGGACTCTTTTGAGGCCCCGTAATTGAAATGAGTACACTCTAAATCCTTTAACGAGGATCAATTGGAGGGCAAGTCTGGTGCCAGCAGCCGCGGTAATTCCAGCTCCAATAGCGTATACTAAAGCTGCTGCGGTTAAAAAGCTCGTAGTTGGATCTCAGTTCCAGACGAGTAGTGCATCTACCCGATGCGACGGCTCGGACTGAACATCATGCCGGTCCTTTCTTGGTGCACTTCATTGTGTGCCTCGAGAAGGCCGGTGCTTTTACTTTGAAAAAATTAGAGTGCTCAACGCAGGCGAGTCGCCTGAATAAACTTGCATGGAATAATAGAACAAGACCTCGTTTCTGTTCTGTTGGTTTTTGGAATACGAGGTAATGATTAAGAGGGACAGACGGGGGCATTCGTATTGCGGCGCTAGAGGTGAAATTCTTGGACCGTCGCAAGACGAACTACTGCGAAAGCATTTGCCAAGAATGTTTTCTTTGATCAAGAACGAAAGTCAGAGGTTCGAAGGCGATCAGATACCGCCCTAGTTCTGACCATAAACGATGCCAACCAGCGATCCGCCTGAGTTACTCAAATGACTCGGCGGGCAGCTTCCGGGAAACCAAAGTGTTTGGGTTCCGGGGGAAGTATGGTTGCAAAGCTGAAACTTAAAGGAATTGACGGAAGGGCACCACCAGGAGTGGAGCCTGCGGCTTAATTTGACTCAACACGGGAAAACTTACCCGGCCCGGACACTGGGAGGATTGACAGATTGAGAGCTCTTTCTTGATTCGGTGGATGGTGGTGCATGGCCGTTCTTAGTTGGTGGAGCGATTTGTCTGGTTAATTCCGATAACGAACGAGACTCTAGCCTATTAAATAGGTGCGGGGTTCCCAGCACCTTACAACCTTCTTAGAGGGACAAGCGGCTCCTAGCCGCACGAAACAGAGCAATAACAGGTCTGTGATGCCCTTAGATGTCCGGGGCCGCACGCGCGCTACACTGAAGGAAGCAGCGTGTCTTTATCCCTGTCTGAAAAGACTGGGTAACCCGTGGAACTTCTTTCGTGATTGGGATAGGGGCTTGCAATTGTTCCCCTTGAACGAGGAATTCCCAGTAAGCGCGAGTCATAAGCTCGCGTTGATTACGTCCCTGCCCTTTGTACACACCGCCCGTCGCTACTACCGATTGAATGATTTAGTGAGGTCTTCGGACCGATGTCCGGCGCGGCCTTTCGGTTGCGCCGGTCTGTTGGAAAGATGACCAAACTTGATCATTTAGAGGAAGTAAAAGTCGTAACAAGGTTTCCGTAGGTGAACCTGCGGAAGGATCATTACCGGATTGTTCGAGGGTGACGAGCGCCATTGTTTCTACCCCGTGTGGGTGAAGCAGCTCGCTGCGCCCGACGCTTTCCGCCGCTGGCCCCGCTTGGACGCGGGGACGGCTATACCCGAACATGCCGGGGATTGCCCGAATTTCGAAGGGCGCCCCGTGCCAAATTTGTTGCGCCCAGTGGACGCCGGCTGCAACCTTGGACGGTTGGCTTGGCCGCGCCCGCGGGTAGAAACGGCGTAACGCACACTGTTGGGTGGGCTTTCTGAAGTCCGCCTCGGCACTCTTGCGCGGAATGGGAGTAAGACGACCCGACCTGCTGCTCTTGCCCAGTACGAGGGGAACGGCGAAGCGTGCGGTCGGTCAAGGAACTGACGGTCGAGAGCTAATGCCGCTGCCGCTTAGTACACACGGAACCGTGGTGCGAGCGCTCTCCCGTCCTCCG
>NW_027225930.1:0-10000 GCF_038994185.2 Dermacentor albipictus | reverse complement strand
TTGTGAGAGACGTGAAATACACACCACGAAATGAACGTCCGCTTGTTACCCTTTTGTTACTGCGGTGCGAAATCATCGCGCGTAATACCGATTCAATTTTGTCTTGTTTGGTGGTCTGTCAGCACTTTGTGTTCTTCAAGAAAATCAGCTACAGGCTTTTAAATTATGTGCGCGAAACTTTTCTCCATCTGCCACCCGGAACATATTTAAAGAAGAGAGAAAGCAGCCGGGGCCTTGAGATTTCGAAAATGCCGCGCTCTGAAATTTTCACATCAGCCATTGGGAAGATAATTATTATCCGTCACAAACAAAAAAAAAAAAACAGCTTTGAAATGAGCATTGATAGTGGCCACGTTTTTTCGGGGCATGTCTTGATGAAATAATTGCAGTTCAGTTCGTTGGTTCAATTGCATTTGTTGGCTCCTTGCAGCATGTCTAGATTTCATCTTTTTCAGTATTCCTAGTGTTCTCATTGTAGTATGAATAACCTGCAGATTTTTCGTTGTTGTTGTTATGCGTTATACAATGCTGAGCGATGTTTTTCCTTTCCTTGAAGCTAGCCATAGAAGTATAAAACTTTCTATAAACTCATTACAATAAGAATCCAGCATACGGTTCATCATCGGCTCGATAAACGTTCGGGAAGTGGCGACTTTTAATGCCGTGATCATGAAGCTTAACAGCAGAGCGTGTTCATCAGATATGCCAGGGGTGACGTAACGCAAGGCGTGAATCGAATCTAAGATTGAAATGGCGTTCTGAATTCTTTTGGTTCCAGATAGAACAAACAAAAATATATAAAAAAAGCATGTCATTGATTGTCATTCAAACCTCAAGAGCGCGTGGAGAAAGTGTTCCGGTTTACATTCGGCAAATCGAAATGAACGGCTAAAATTAACCTATCGTCTGGTTTCATGCGGGAGATCACGTGCGCACGCAAATTTCTTCGTACGGGAATTTTATGAAGTGAAGGCGGCTACAGATCATTTCCTTTGTCTAGTTCATGTTCGTAGGCGCAAATTGCAAACGTAATACTTGGAGGAACGTTTCCACTAATCTACAGGGGCTCTCTCATTTCTCCGATTGCTCGCAAACACATTGCATTGCTAGTCGTGACGTTTCACAGTGACGTTTCACCATGCCCGTCGAAGTTGATTACCAGTACCGCGCCAGCGTCGACCGGCCGGCGAAGCGACGAACTCAGCAGCGCATGCGCGAGGCCCTACAACACCCCAACCGAGCTACCCTGCTTATCGGAGAGAGCGAGTGCGCGTGAACGCGGGCTCGTCTGACGATCTGGATTAAAGAAAAAAAAAAAAGTGTGTCCGAGATATTGACAAAGACAAGTGGTCGCTGTCGCTCTGAGTCTTAGCGCGTTATAGAAAACGTGGGATGGCGGTGCTTCCTCGAGGGTCTAAAAGTACAATCTTCGAACTAGCGCTCCCGGCGGAACGTGGAGCTAGCATCCTTCTTCTTGGAACGGTTTGCAATGGACTGCTTGAATGTGCCGACCACGCGTCACGGGTCGCGTATAGAGCCAACGTTTGGCAAGAACGCGTCTAGCACAACCGATCGCGGTTGCGATAACCCATCGTTGGTAGCGAAAAAAAGAAAGAAAGAAAAAAAAAACACCTACCCGCAGCTTGTTAGCAGTAACCGTAAATGTGGTTCTAAATATAGGTTCGCTGGTCACTGAAACTTTCTCATAACGCACACCACTGTAGTCCAAAAAGAACAAAGCACGCACAATGGATATGATACAGCCGTCACCGCATGATTTCGCGTTTTCCTTATTGCATTACTTTCGTGGGCATGCGCGCTAGGGCCACGCAGGCCAGGAGGCAAGGGGAAAAATAAATAAGAAATGATACGCGATCCTCAGCATTGACTTGGCTGATGTGGCACTCGCATTTATGTTCTTTACCTTAGGCGAGCGCAACGCGCCAACTGAACTCCAATTTCCCATAACGGAAATTCGTATTTGGCCATTTGGTTGTATTTTTGGCTGATGTTCGCGTTTTTCGCCCGAGCATGCGCTTCACTGCGCCGCTCGTTGCCCCTTCAATGCGGCTTCACTGCCCTGCAGGCGTGTTCTGCGTCAAGCCGAACCACCAGGCAAAAAGCCTGGGCGCCGCCATCTTGTTGAGAGCGGCGCCGGGGACACAATCGCGCCTAGCTCATTGAGTTTTCCCCCAAAACTGAACGAAATAGCCTTATTTAAATGAGAAAGATGCCGCGAGTGCCGCAACGAAGGACCTTAAGGATTACCGAAGGGTAACTGAGGGCGACGCGACGAGCTTTGGAAAGAAGAATGATGGGTGTAGCGCTACGGGGGATAAGAATAGAGCAGATTCGGGGGGTGAGCGAACAAACGCGAGCTAATGACACCTTAGTTTAAACCAAGAAAAAGAAATGGGCGTGCGCAGGGCATGCAATGTGGGGGGAAGATCATCAATTAAGGGTTACCGACTGAATTCCAAGAGAAGGGAAGCGTAGCACGGGGTGGCGGAAATTTAGGAGGGCAGATTAGATTAGGAAGGGCGCAGGCACTAGACGGCGACCGTGACCGGGCTTACACGTGACCGGGGTGCTTGGAGAATAATGGGAGAGGTCTTTGCCCTGCAGTGGTCGTAGCCAGCAGGATGATGATGACGAAAAGGTAGCAACAGGTATTCATAACATACAGGTTGGAAAGCTGAGGCACCTCTGAACCCTTGAATATATTTCGCCACACTTGGCCATACGACAAGTTTGTTTTCGAGGCGCTCGGTCCCACTGCAGCGAAAATGTTGCCGGAAATCGGGCACTCCATTTTTGTTTCATAGGGAACCTTTCTTCCACTAGGGCAGCGGATTTTCGCAGGGCGAGCTTGCTGTCGTTTACGGATCAAAGCGATAGTGAACTCCAAAATGCAGTGTTGGCTTTGAGTGGGACTTACATTGATTGCAAAACCCACGGCTAATCACCCTTCCCCCCCCCCCCCCCCAAGTGGCTCATTACAGCAGACAATCGTTCAGAAACACCGGCATCGTTGCGTATAGTATGGGAATGGTGCGTGTCACGTGAGTGCTCGCTTCGAGCTTGTGTTCTTCATTTTGATTGAATGAAGTCTCACCTAAGTGAGCGGGGGCCGATCCCGGAGGTAGTGCAATACCGGGCCGACCTGCGGCGGAGGTGAAGCAGGCTTCAAGCACTCCGCCAACTTCCAAAAATAGGTTTAATATCGTGGGTCCATATAGAACCCGTATCAGATATTAAGCTGATAAGAACAGATACTACACTTTGATCTTAGCCAAAAGGCCGAGAAGCGATGTCTTTCACTTCACTCCATTGTACCACTGCCTTGTGGGTGCCCTGGCGACATTGGTAACCTCAGCAACAGCGTGGGCAATCTTATAAAACCCAGCCCGTCTAGAGACTCTATGCTCTCTATCTCGCGAATCAACTCGCGACGCCTCAGTCTTTCACTGTTAACGAAACGCCGTCGCGTAGAAACGAGACCCGAGCGCAAGCTTGTTCGCAAGGCAAAACCAACGAAGGCAACCTCGTAGAAAACGGAACAGGCGAGCGGAAAACACGCGCAAGGGGAATGCTTACTTCCGTCTGAATGCGACCGCTCAAGGCGGCTTTCTTTGAGGCCTTCGTTTCAAGCCCGTGCGCAAGTGTAATACACTACGCGCATTTCCCTCATTTCCTTTTATTTACCGCAAGGCCCACTGAAAGTTTTCATACGGCACAGGCCGGGACGGATTGCAACGTGTCGATTCGACCGCTAGAATTAGGTAGCGCGCCTCATGTACGAATGAAAGAGAATGAAAAAAAAAAAATAAATAAATATAGAAAAGGCTGCGCACTCCTTCCAACCGGAAACATAGAGGGCAGGAAGATCGCCATGTGGAGCACAGGTGTTGTTAAAAAAGAAAGAAAGAAAGAAAGAAATAGCGCTACCCCATCATCTTTACCGTGTGCGTGTATACACACACACGCACACATATGCACGCGCACGCACGCGCGCGCGCGCACGCACACACACACACACACACACACACACACACACACACACATACGCACACATGCTAGCATAGCTTAAGCACAGCTGGAAAGCTCAGCCTTGCGCAAGAAAAAAGGACCACGCCCTTTCGCAAGCCCCTTTGAAACTTTTAAATGAGAAACATGTGTACAGCGAGGTCGTTCGAAACTGGCGCGAAAACGCATCCGCGCCATCTGTGTGCGGAACTAGGAAAACCTACGGCCTTCGCCATACAGAAAGAAAGGTAGATGGCGCGAGCTAACGCTCCGTTGCATACTAAGAACGAGAGCTAGTGAATAATGGCAGAAACGTCTTGGGAAGAGAGAAAAAAACAACAACAACAAAAAAAAAGAAAGACACGCAAGTTGTTGGCTCGCGCAAGCATTCTATTTTACAGCGAGTAAAGAGCATAGCAACTTCTCACAAGAGCAGCAAGAAAGACAAGAAGAACGTGAGAGAGGGGGAGAAACAGGCGCGTTTCTTTGGAATGCAGAGCATGCTGCACACACTATGAAGTGCCAAAGAGACGGGGAAAGCAGATGGCGCGATTGTGTATGTCCTCAAAGCTTGAAAACAATTTCTAAACTACAAGGTGTGCCGAAGTCCGCCTACTCTCATCAGGTTGCTCCCGCCTCCAATTGCATTTAAATTAAAATTACAGTCGCCTCAGAGGCAGAGAGAGAGAGAGAGAGAGAGAAAATGTGTACACTTGCTTCGCGCAGCTGCACCCGTTCAAATTTTACAGCAACAAGAGCACTCCCGCAGGCACAAAGTCCGCTGCCGCGTCCGCCGGGGCGGAATGCACTCGCTTCCGTAAATTGTCGTGCGGCAGACTGCTGCATCGTAGCACACCTGAAACCGCGCAGACGTCAGCGATCGCCGCGAGATCGCTGCGAGCGCTAAAGTCCGAAACCACGTCCGCCGGGGCGGCGGGAGCTCGATACCCCTTCACGAAACTTCTGCGTGTACACCGCCGCACGGCCACGGCGGAGTCGCTGGCATCCTGCGCGCAGTTGCATTGCGTCGCGCCGGGAATCGTTGAAGCCCCACGCAGACGTCGGCGTCGGCCCCGACCTGGCTGCGAGCGCTCGAAGAGACCAAGTCCGAAGCCACGTGAGCCGGGGCGGTGTGAGCGCGACTAAGTCCGAGACGACGTCAGCCGGGGCGGCGTGAGCGAGACCAAGTCCGAGACTACGTCAGCCGGGGCGGCGTGAGCGAGACCAAGTCCGAGACTACGTCAGCCGGGGCGTCGACTAAGTCCGAGACGACGTCAGCCGGGGCGTCGAGCACGCCGCGGTCGCTTTTCCCACTCTTACTCGAAAAATGGCGAAGGGGCCGCGCTAGCGTGCCTTGAATCGGTGAGCGGCGGTACCGCGGCGATCGCGAGAGCTCAAATCGGCCGTGCCAAGGCCAAATATTGGCGCTCGGCTCGGCGCAGTACGCCGCCTTGTCGCACGAGTACGGCCCCGTGGAGGTCTGGTCACTTATCGCTGCTCTTATAAGGGGCCGTACCGCCCTGGCCGACGTTGTACCGTAATGCCGTTTTCGACTTGCGCGTGTTCGTGGTGGTGTCCGCGCACCGCTCCGCACTCGAGAATCGTGCCCACGACGACGCGAGCGCTCGGAAGAGACGCAAGTCCGAAACCACGTGAGCCGGGGCGGTGTGAGCGCGACTAAGTCCGAGACGACGTCAGCCGGGGCGGCGTGAGCGAGACTAAGTCCGAGACTACGTCAGCCGGGGCGTCGACCAAGTCCGAGACGACGTCAGCCGGGGCGTCGAGCACGCCGCGCGCGCTTTTCCCACTCTTACTCGAAAAATGGCGAAGGGGCCGCGCTAGCGTGCCTTGAATCGGTGAGCGGCGGTACCGCGGCGATCGCGAGAGCTCAAATCGGCCGTGCCAAAGCCAAATATTGGCGCTCGGCTCGGCGCAGTACGCCGCCTTGTCGCACGAGTACGGCCCCGTGGAGGTCTGGTCACTTATCGCTGCTCTTATAAGGGGCCGTACCGCCCTGGCCGACGTTGTACCGTAGTGCCGTTTTCGGCTTGCGCGTGTTCGTGGTGGTGTCCGCGCACCGCTCCGCACTCGAGAATCGTGCCCACGACGACGCGAGCGCTCGGAAGAGACGAAAGTCCGAAACCACGTGAGCCGGGGCGGTGTGAGCGCGACTAAGTCCGAGACGACGTCAGCCGGGGCGGCGTGAGCGAGACTAAGTCCGAGACTACGTCAGCCGGGGCGTCGACCAAGTCCGAGACGACGTCAGCCGGGGCGTCGAGCACGCCGCGCGCGCTTTTCCCACTCTTACTCGAAAAATGGCGAAGGGGCCGCGCTAGCGTGCCTTGAATCGGTGAGCGGCGGTACCGCGGCGATCGCGAGAGCTCAAATCGGCCGTGCCAAAGCCAAATATTGGCGCTCGGCTCGGCGCAGTACGCCGCCTTGTCGCACGAGTACGGCCCCGTGGAGGTCTGGTCACTTATCGCTGCTCTTATAAGGGGCCGTACCGCCCTGGCCGACGTTGTACCGTAGTGCCGTTTTCGGCTTGCGCGTGTTCGTGGTGGTGTCCGCGCACCGCTCCGCACTCGAGAATCGTGCCCACGACGACGCGAGCGCTCGGAAGAGACGAAAGTCCGAAACCACGTGAGCCGGGGCGGTGTGAGCGCGACTAAGTCCGAGACGACGTCAGCCGGGGCGGCGTGAGCGAGACTAAGTCCGAGACTACGTCAGCCGGGGCGACGAGCACGCCGCGCGCGCTTTTCGCACTCTTACTCGAAAAATGGCGAAGGGGCCGCGCTAGCGTGCCTTGAATCGGTGAGCGGCGGTACCGCGGCGATCGCGAGAGCTCAAATCGGCCGTGCCAAGGCCAAATATTGGCGCTCGGCTCGGCGCAGTACGCCGCCTTGTCGCACGAGTACGGCCCCGTGGAGATCTGGTCACTTATCGCTGCTCATATAAGGGGGCCGTACCGCCCTGGCCGACGTTGTACCGTAGTGCCATTTTCGGCTTGCGCGTGTTCGTGGTGGTGTCCGCGCACCGCTCCGCACTCGAGAATCGTGCCCACGACGACGCGAGCGCTCGGAAGAGACGGAAGTCCGAAACCACGTGAGCCGGGGCGGTGTGAGCGCGACTAAGTCCGAGACGACGTCAGCCGGGGCGGCGTGAGCGAGACTAAGTCCGAGACTACGTCAGCCGGGGCGACGAGCACGCCGCGCGCGCTTTTCGCACTCTTACTCGAAAAATGGCGAAGGGGCCGCGCTAGCGTGCCTTGAATCGGTGAGCGGCGGTACCGCGGCGATCGCGAGAGCTCAAATCGGCCGTGCCAAGGCCAAATATTGGCGCTCGGCTCGGCGCAGTACGCCGCCTTGTCGCACGAGTACGGCCCCGTGGAGATCTGGTCACTTATCGCTGCTCATATAAGGGGGCCGTACCGCCCTGGCCGACGTTGTACCGTAGTGCCGTTTTCGGCTTGCGCGTGTTCGTGGTGGTGTCCGCGCACCGCTCCGCACTCGAGAATCGTGCCCACGACGACGCGAGCGCTCGGAAGAGACAGAAGTCCGAAACCACCTGAGCCGGGCCGCGGCGGGAGCTCGACGCCCGTCACGCAACTTTGGCGTACAAGCCACCGCACGGCCGCGACTGAGTCGTCGCCACCGTCCGGCTGGCTGCACTATAGCACGCCGGGAACCGGGAAAGAACCGCGCAGAGGTCGTCGTTTTGCCGCGGCGTTGGCGCGAGCGCGCGAAGAGACAAAGTCCGAAACGGCGTCAGCCGGGGTGTCGAGCACGCCGCCCGCGCCGGTCGCACTCGTGCTCGGAAACGGCGAAAGGGCCGCGCTAGCGTGCGGCCCCGTAGGGGCACAGAAAGGCGATTGTTCTGGAAACCGCGCTGTCCATAGGCGAGAGATTGCCGTTCGCGCATTCGGTCGACGCGCTGCGCTTTCACGACTTCGGCATTGCGCTGCCGACGTAAGCTTTCCATCTCGCTCGCGGCGCTGCGAGGCGGCACGATTTTCGCCAAACGCTCGTCGAAAGTGGCACGAGTACGGCCCCATGGAGATTTGGGAACTTATCGCTGCTATTATATGGGGGTCCCAGAGAGCAGTCGCCCCCAAAAGCGACCTGGGTGTTTGATATGCGGCGGGCTTCGTGCCCGTCAAGCGTGTCCCCGGTATCGCTCCCGTGGATCCCACAGCTGACGTCTGCAGCCTCATCCGCTTGATGCGTTAGGGGCTGGTTGTCGGACGACGCTTTCTCCACGATATCGAGTTGTGTTCCGCATCGTCCTCGGACGAGTCAAATGCGAAAGCGCCGAAGGCGCGGGCGTGACCCGTCGCCTGGCGGCTTTGCCGTCTCGGCTACGTTGCAAGTGTCGGTCGGTCCACCTGTGCTGCGGGCTCAAGAGAAACCGCAAGCCGTGATCGAGTCGACACAACCAGTCTATCGAGAATGTTGCGTGCTTCTTGCCGCGTGGCGATACCCGGCCCTTCGGGGAGGGCGCCGTAGCGAGCTCGAACGCCGTCGTCTCGGACTGTGCAAAGTGCTACTCTTTGCAAGAACGAAGCGTGCTGGGGCGCCTGAAGGTGGCCTCGGCATCGCAAAAACGGCGTCCGGCCTGCTTGACAGGCGGGACGCGCAGTTGAACGATTACCTGGTTGATCCTGCCAGTAATCATATGCTTGTCTCAAAGATTAAGCCATGCATGTCTAAGTACATGCCGAAATAAGGCGAAACCGCGAATGGCTCATTAAATCAGTTATGGTTCCTTAGATCGTTTCTTCCTACTTGGATAACTGTGGCAATTCTAGAGCTAATACATGCAGTGAGCCTGAAGCCCTTTGGGCGACGGGTGCTTTTATTAGACCAAGATCGATCGGGTTTCGGCCCGTATTGTGTGGTGACTCTGGATAACTTTGTGCTGATCGCATGGCCACGAGCCGGCGACGTTTCTTTCAAGTGTCTGCCTTATCAACTTTCGATGGTAGGTTACTTGCTTACCATGGTTGTTACGGGTAACGGAGAATCAGGGTTCGATTCCGGAGAGGGAGCCTGAGAAACGGCTACCACATCCAAGGAAGGCAGCAGGCGCGCAAATTACCCACTCCCGGCACGGGGAGGTAGTGACGAAAAATAACAATACGGGACTCTTTTGAGGCCCCGTAATTGAAATGAGTACACTCTAAATCCTTTAACGAGGATCAATTGGAGGGCAAGTCTGGTGCCAGCAGCCGCGGTAATTCCAGCTCCAATAGCGTATACTAAAGCTGCTGCGGTTAAAAAGCTCGTAGTTGGATCTCAGTTCCAGACGAGTAGTGCATCTACCCGATGCGACGGCTCGGACTGAACATCATGCCGGTCCTTTCTTGGTGCACTTCATTGTGTGCCTCGAGAAGGCCGGTGCTTTTACTTTGAAAAAATTAGAGTGCTCAACGCAGGCGAGTCGCCTGAATAAACTTGCATGGAATAATAGAACAAGACCTCGTTTCTGTTCTGTTGGTTTTTGGAATACGAGGTAATGATTAAGAGGGACAGACGGGGGCATTCGTATTGCGGCGCTAGAGGTGAAATTCTTGGACCGTCGCAAGACGAACTACTGCGAAAGCATTTGCCAAGAATGTTTTCTTTGATCAAGAACGAAAGTCAGAGGTTCGAAGGCGATCAGATACCGCCCTAGTTCTGACCATAAACGATGCCAACCAGCGATCCGCCTGAGTTACTCAAATGACTCGGCGGGCAGCTTCCGGGAAACCAAAGTGTTTGGGTTCCGGGGGAAGTATGGTTGCAAAGCTGAAACTTAAAGGAATTGACGGAAGGGCACCACCAGGAGTGGAGCCTGCGGCTTAATTTGACTCAACACGGGAAAACTTACCCGGCCCGGACACTGGGAGGATTGACAGATTGAGAGCTCTTTCTTGATTCGGTGGATGGTGGTGCATGGCCGTTCTTAGTTGGTGGAGCGATTTGTCTGGTTAATTCCG
>NW_027225929.1:0-37727 GCF_038994185.2 Dermacentor albipictus | reverse complement strand
CGGGTTCTAAAAAGAGCAGCATTGGCATGCATTTCACGTCGTTTGGTAGAAATCCACACGCGCGTTCTGCCAAAAGCACCATTTGCATGCATATCGTGTGGTTTTGCAGAAAACTGCATCCTCGTCTTCCAAAAGTTGCGTATTCATGCTTAAAACGCGTTTTGGCAGAAATCCATGTGTGGGTGCTAAAAAGAGCAGCATTGGCATGCTTTTCACGTCGTTTGGTAGAAATCCACACGGCGTTCTGCCAAAAGCACCATTTGCATGCATATCGTGTGGTTATGCAGAAAACTGCATACTCGTCTACCAAAAGTGTCATATTCATGCTTAAAACGCGTTTTGGCAAAAATCGATGTGCGGGTTCTAAAAAGAGCAGCATTGGCATGCTTTTCACGTCGTTTGGTAGAAATCCACACGCGCGTTCTGCCAAAAGCGTCATTTGCATGCATATCGTGTGGTTTGCAGAAAACTGCATCCTCGTCTACCAAAAGTTGCGTATTCATGCTTAAAACGCGTTTTGGCACAAAACCATGTGCGGGTGCTAAAAAGAGCAGCATTGGCATGCTTTTCACGTCGTTTGGTAGAAATCCACACGCGCGTTCTGCCAAAAGCACCATTTGCATGCATATCGTGTAGTTTTGCAGAAAACTGCATACTCGTCTACCAAAAGTGTCATATTCATGCTTAAAACGCATTTTGGCACAAATCCATGTGCGGGTTCTAAAAAGAGCAGCATTGGCATGCTTTTCACGTCGTTTGGTAGAAATCCACACGCGCGTTCTGCCAAAAGCACCATTTGCATGCATATCGTGTGGTTGTGCAGAAAACTGCATACTCGTCTACCAAAAGTGTCATATTCATGCTTAAAACGCGTTTTGGCACAAATCGATGTGCGGGTTCTAAAAAGAGCAGCATTGGCATGCTTTTCACGTCGTTTGGTAGAAATCCACACGCGCGTTCTGCCAAAAGCACCATTTGCATGCATATCGTGTGGTTTTGCAGAAAACTGCATCCTCGTCTACCAAAAGTTGCATATTCATGCTTAAAACGCGTTTTGGCACAAATCCATGTGCGGGTGCTAAAAAGAGCAGCATTGGCATGCTTTTCACGTCGTTTGGTAGAAATCCACACGCGCGTTCTGCCAAAAGCGTCATTTGCATGCATATCGTGTGGTTTTGCAGAAAACTGCATCCTCGTCTACCAAAAGTTGCGTATTCATGCTTAAAACGCGTTTTGGCACAAATCCATGTGCGGGTGCTAAAAGAGCAGCAATGGCATGCTTTTCACGTCGTTTGGTAGAAATCCACACGCGCGTTCTGCCAAAAGCACCATTTGCATGCATATCGTGTAGTTTTGCAGAAAACTGCATACTCGTCTACCAAAAGTGTCATATTCATGCTTAAAACGCGTTTTGGCACAAATCCGTGTGCGGGTTCTAAAAGAGCAGCATTGACATGCTTTTCACGTCGTTTGGTAGAAATCCACACGCGCGTTCTGCCAAAAGCACCATTTGCATGCATATCGTGTGGTTTTGCAGAAAACTGCATCCTCGTCTACCAAAAGTGTCATATTCATGCTTAAAACGCATTTTGGCACAAATCCATGTGCGGGTTCTAAAAAGAGCAGCATTGGCATGCTTTTCACGTCGTTTGGTAGAAATCCACACGCGCGTTCTGCCAAAAGCACCATTTGCATGCATATCGTGTGGTTGTGCAGAAAACTGCATACTCGTCTACCAAAAGTGTCATATTCATGCTTAAAAACGCGTTTTGGCACAAATTGATGTGCGGGTTCTAAAAAGAGCAGCATTGGCATGCTTTTCACGTCGTTTGGTAGAAATCCACACGCGCGTTCTGCCAAAAGCACCATTTGCATGCATATCGTGTGGTTTTGCAGAAAACTGCATCCTCGTCTACCAAAAGTTGCATATTCATGCTTAAAACGCGTTTTGGCACAAATCCATGTGCGTGTGCTAAAAAGAGCAGCATTGGCATGCCTTTTCACGTCGTTTGGTAGAAATCCACACGCGCGTTCTGCCAAAAGCGCCATTTGCATGCATATCGTGTGGTTTTGCAGAAAACTGCATCCTCGTCTACCAAAAGTGTCATATTCATGCTTAAAACGGGTTTTGGCACAAATCCATGTGCGGGTTCTAAAAAGAGCAGCATTGGCATGCTTTTCACGTCGTTTGGTAGAAATCCACACGCGCGTTCTGCCAAAAGCATCATTTGCATGCATATCGTGTGGTTTTGCAGAAAACTGCATCCTCGTCTACCAAAAGTTGCATATTCATGCTTAAAACGCGTTTTGGCACAAATCCATGTGCGGGTGCTAAAAAGAGCAGCATTGGCATGCTTTTCACGTCGTTTGGTAGAAATCCACACGCGCGTTCTGCCAAAAGCGTCATTTGCATGCATATCGTGTGGTTTTGCAGAAAACTGCATCCTCGTCTACCAAAAGTTGCGTATTCATGCTTAAAACGCGTTTTGGCACAAATCCATGTGCGGGTGCTAAAAAGAGCAGCATTGGCATGCTTTTCACGTCGTTTGGTAGAAATCCACACGCGCGTTTTGCCAAAAGCACAATTTGCATGCATATCGTGTAGTTTTGCAGAAAACTGCATACTCGTCTACCAAAAAGTGTCATATTCATGCTTAAAACGCGTTTTGGCACAAATCCGTGTGCGGGTTCTAAAAAGAGCAGCATTGGCATGCTTTTCACCTCGTTTGGTAGAAATCCACACGCGCGTTCTGCCAAAAGCACCATTTGCATGCATATAGTGTGGTTTTGCAGAAAACTGCATCCTCGTCTACCAAAAGTGTCATATTCATGCTTAAAACGCATTTTGGCACAAATCCATGTGCGGGTTCTAAAAAGAGCTGCATTGGCATGCTTTTCACGTCGTTTGGTAGAAATCCACACGGGCGTTCTGCCAAAAGCACCATTTGCATGCATATCGTGTGGTTGTGCAGAAAACTGCATACTCGTCTACCAAAAGTGTCATATTCATGCTTAAAACGCGTTTTGGCACAAATCTATGTGCGGGTGCTAAAAAGAGCAGCATTGGCATGCTTTTCACGTCGTTTGGTAGAAATCCACACGCGCGTTCTGCCAAAAGCACCATTTGCATGCATATCCTGTGGTTTGCAGAAAACTGCATCCTCGTCTACCAAAAGTTGCGTATTCATGCTTAAAACGCGTTTTGGCACAAATCCATGTGCGGGTGCTAAAAAGAGCAGCAATGGCATGCTTTTCACGTCGTTTGGTAGAAATCCACACGCGCGTTCTGCCAAAAGCACCATTTGCATGCATATCGTGTAGTTTTGCAGAAAACTGCATACTCGTCTACCAAAAGTGTCATATTCATGCTTAAAACGCGTTTTGGCACAAATCCATGTGCGGGTTCTAAAAAGAGCAGCATTGGCATGCATTTCACGTCGTTTGGTAGAAATCCACACGCGCGTTCTGCCAAAAGCACCATTTGCATGCATATCGTGTGGTTTTGCAGAAAACTGCATCCTCGTCTACCAAAAGTTGCGTATTCATGCCTAAAACGCGTTTTGGCACAAATCCATGTGCGGGTGCTAAAAACAGCAGCATTGGCATGCTTTTCACGTCGTTGGTAGAAATCCACACGGGCGTTCTGCCAAAAGCACCATTTGCATGCATATCGTGTGGTTGTGCAGAAAACTGCATACTCGTCTACCAAAAGTGTCATATTCATGCTTAAAACGCGTTTTGGCAGAAATCGATGTGCGGGTTCTAAAAAGAGCAGCATTGGCATGCTTTTCACGTCGTTTGGTAGAAATCCACACGCGCGTTCTGCCAAAAGCGTCATTTGCATGCATATCGTGTGGTTTTGCAGAAAACTGCATCCTCGTCTACCAAAAGTTGCGTATTCATGCTTAAAACGTGTTTGGCACAAATCCATGTGCGGGTGCTAAAAAGAGCAGCATTGGCATGCTTTTCACGTCGTTTGGTAGAAATCCACACGCGCGTTCTGCCAAAAGCACCATTTGAATGCATATCGTGTGGTTTTGCAGAAAACTGCATCCTCGTCTACCAAAAGTGTCATATTCATGCTTAAAACGCGTTTAGGCAGAAATCCATGTGCGGGTTCTCAAAAAGAGCAGCATTGGCATGCTTTTCACGTCGTTTGGTAGAAATCCACACGCGCGTTCTGCCAAAAGCACCATTTGCATGCATATCGTGTGGTTTTGCAGAAAACTGCATCCTCGTCTGCCAAAAGTGTCATATTCACGCTTAAAACGCGTTTTGGCACAAATCCATGTGCGGGTTGTAAAAAGAGCAGCATTGGCATGCTTTTCACGTCGTTTGGTAGAAATGAACATGGGCGTTCTGCCAAAAGCACAATTTGCATGCATATCGTGTGGTTGTGCAGAAAACTGCATCCTCGTCTACCAAAAGTTGCGTATTCATGCTTAAAACGCGTTTTGGCACAAATCCATGTGCGGGTGGTAAAAAGAGCAGCATTGGCATGCTTTTCACGTCGTTTGGTAGAAATCCACACGCGCGTTCTGCCAAAAGCACCATTTGCATGCATATCGTGTGGTTTTGCAGAAAACTGCATCCTCGTCTACCAAAGTGTCATATTCATGCTTAAAACGCATTTTGGCACAAATCAATGTGCGGGTTCTAAAAAGAGCTGCATTGGCATGCTTTTCACGTCGTTTGGTAGAAATCCACACGGGCGTTCTGCCAAAAGCACCATTTGCATGCATATCGTGTGGTTGTGCAGAAAACTGCATACTCGTCTACCAAAAGTGTCATATTCATGCTTAAAACGCGTTTTTGCCACAAATCGATGTGCGGGTTCTAAAAAGAGCAGCATTGGCATGCTTTTCACGTCGTTTGGTAGAAATCCACACGCGCGTTCTGCCAAAAGCACCATTTGCATGCATATCGTGTGGTTTTGCAGAAAACTGCATCCTCGTCTACCAAAAGTTGCATATTCATGCTTAAAACGCGTTTTGGCACAAATCCATGTGCGGGTGCTAAAAAGAGCAGCATTGGCATGCTTTTCACGTCGTTTGGTAGAAATCCACACGCGCGTTCTGCCAAAAGCGTCATTTGCATGCATATCGTGTGGTTTTGCAGAAAACTGCATCCTCGTCTACCAAAAGTTGCGTATTCATGCTTAAAAACGCGTTTTGGCACAAATCCATGTGCGGGTGCTAAAAAGAGCAGCAATGGCATGCTTTTCACGTCGTTTGGTAGAAATCCACACGCGCGTTCTGCCAAAAGCACCATTTGCATGCATATCGTGTGGTTTTGCAGAAAACTGCATCCTCGTCTACCAAAAGTTGCATATTCATGCCTAAAACGCGTTTTGGCACAAATCCATGTGTGGGTGCTAAAAAGAGCAGCATTGGCATGCTTTTCACGTCGTTTGGTAGAAATCCACACGCGCGTTCTGCCAAAAGCACCATTTGCATGCATATCGTGTAGTTTTGGAGAAAACTGCATACTCGTCTACCAAAAGTGTCTTATTCATGCTTAAAACGCGTTTTGGCACAAATCCGTGTGCGGGTTCTAAAAAGAGCAGCATTGGCATGCTTTTCACGTCGTTTGGTAGAAATCCACACGCGCGTTCTGCCAAAAGCACCATTTGCATGCATATCGTGTAGTTTTGCAGAAAACTGCATACTCGTCTACCAAAAGTGTCATATTCATGCTTAAAACGCATTTTGGCACAAATCCATGTGCGGGTTCTAAAAAGAGCAGCATTGGCATGCTTTTCACGTCGTTTGGTAGAAATCCACACGCGCGTTCTGCCAAAGCACCATTTGCATGCATATCGTGTGGTTTTGCAGAAAACTGCATCCTCGTCTACCTAAAGTGTCATATTCATGCTTAAAACGCGTTTTGGCACAAATCCATGTGCGGGTTCTAAAAGAGCAGCATTGGCATGCTTTTCACGTCGTTTGGTAGAAATCCACACGCGCGTTCTGCCAAAAGCACCATTTGCATGCATATCGTGTAGTTTTGCAGAAAACTGCATACTCGTCTACCAAAAGTGTCATATTCATGCTTAAAACGCGTTTTGGCACAAATCCGTGTGCGGGTTCTAAAAAGAGCAGCATTGGCATGCTTTTCACGTCGTTTGGTAGAAATCCACCCGCGCATTCTGCCAAAAGCACCATTTGCATGCATATCGTGTGGTTTTGCAGAAAACTGCATCCTCGTCTACCAAAAGTGTCATATTCATGCTTAAAACGGGTTTTGGCACAAATCCATGTGCGGGTTCTAAAAAGAGCAGCATTGGCATGCTTTTCACGTCGTTTGGTAGAAATCCACACGCGCGTTCTGCCAAAAGCACCATTTGCATGCATATCGTGTAGTTTTGCAGAAAACTGCATACTCGTCTACCAAAAGTGTCATATTCATGCTTAAAACGCGTTTTGGCACAAATCCGTGTGCGGGTTCTAAAAAGAGCAGCATTGGCATGCTTTTCACGTCGTTTGGTAGAAATCCACACGCGCGTTCTGCCAAAAGCACCATTTGCATGCATATCGTGTAGTTTTGCAGAAAAGTGCATACTCGTCTACCAAAAGTGTCATATTCATGCTTAAAACGCATTTTGGCACAAATCCATGTGCGGGTTCTAAAAAGAGCAGCATTGGCATGCTTTTCACGTCGTTTGGTAAAAATCCACACGCGCGTTCTGCCAAAAGCACCATTTGCATGCATATCGTGTGGTTTTGCAGAAAACTGCATCCTCGTCTACCTAAAGTGTCATATTCATGCTTAAAACGCGTTTTGGCACAAATCCATGTGCGGGTTCTAAAAAGAGCAGCATTGGCATGCTTTTCACGTCGTTTGGTAGAAATCCACACGCGCGTTCTGCCAAAAGCACCATTTGCATGCATATCGTGTAGTTTTGCAGAAAACTGCATACTCGTCTACCAAAAGTGTCATATTCATGCTTAAAACGCGTTCTGGCACAAATCCGTGTGCGGGTTCTAAAAAGAGCAGCATTGGCATGCTTTTCACGTCGTTTGGTAGAAATCCACACGCGCGTTCTGCCAAAAGCACCATTTGCATGCATATCGTGTGGTTTTGCAGAAAACTGCATCCTCGTCTACCAAAGTTGCATATTCATGCCTAAAACGCGTTTTGGCACAAATCCATGTGCGGGTGCTAAAAAGAGCAGCATTGGCATGCTTTTCACGTCGTTTGGTAGAAATCCACACGCGCGTTCTGCCAAAAGCACCATTTGCATGCATATCGTGTAGTTTTGGAGAAAACTGCATACTCGTCTACCAAAAGTGTCTTATTCATGCTTAAAACGCGTTTTGGCACAAATCCGTGTGCGGGTTCTAAAAAGAGCAGCATTGGCATGCTTTTCACGTCGTTTGGTAGAAATCCACACGCGCGTTCTGCCAAAAGCACCATTTGCATGCATATCGTGTAGTTTTGCAGAAAACTGCATACTCGTCTACCAAAAGTGTCATATTCATGCTTAAAACGCATTTTGGCACAAATCCATGTGCGGGTTCTAAAAAGAGCAGCATTGGCATGCTTTTCACGTCGTTTGGTAGAAATCCACACGCGCGTTCTGCCAAAAGCACCATTTGCATGCATATCGTGTGGTTTTGCAGAAAACTGCATCCTCGTCTACCTAAAGTGTCATATTCATGCTTAAAACGCGTTTTGGCACAAATCCATGTGCGGGTTCTAAAAAGAGCAGCATTGGCATGCTTTTCACGTCGTTTGGTAGAAATCCACACGCGCGTTCTGCCAAAAGCACCATTTGCATGCATATCGTGTAGTTTTGCAGAAAACTGCATACTCGTCTACCAAAAGTGTCATATTCATGCTTAAAACGCGTTTTGGCACAAATCGTGTGCGGGTTCTAAAAAGAGCAGCATTGGCATGCTTTTCACGTCGTTTGGTAGAAATCCACCCGCGCATTCTGCCAAAAGCACCATTTGCATGCATATCGTGTGGTTTTGCAGAAAACTGCATCCTCGTCTACCAAAAGTGTCATATTCATGCTTAAAACGGGTTTTGGCACAAATCCATGTGCGGGTTCTAAAAAGAGCAGCATTGGCATGCTTTTCACGTCGTTTGGTAGAAATCCACACGCGCGTTCTGCCAAAAGCACCATTTGCATGCATATCGTGTAGTTTTGCAGAAAACTGCATACTCGTCTACCAAAAGTGTCATATTCATGCTTAAAACGCGTTTTGGCACAAATCCGTGTGCGGGTTCTAAAAAGAGCAGCATTGGCATGCTTTTCACGTCGTTTGGTAGAAATCCACACGCGCGTTCTGCCAAAAGCACCATTTGCATGCATATCGTGTAGTTTTGCAGAAAAGTGCATACTCGTCTACCAAAAGTGTCATATTCATGCTTAAAACGCATTTTGGCACAAATCCATGTGCGGGTTCTAAAAAGAGCAGCATTGGCATGCTTTTCACGTCGTTTGGTAAAAATCCACACGCGCGTTCTGCCAAAAGCACCATTTGCATGCATATCGTGTGGTTTTGCAGAAAACTGCATCCTCGTCTACCTAAAGTGTCATATTCATGCTTAAAACGCGTTTTGGCACAAATCCATGTGCGGGTTCTAAAAAGAGCAGCATTGGCATGCTTTTCACGTCGTTTGGTAGAAATCCACACGCGCGTTCTGCCAAAAGCACCATTTGCATGCATATCGTGTAGTTTTGCAGAAAACTGCATACTCGTCTACCAAAAGTGTCATATTCATGCTTAAAACGCGTTCTGGCACAAATCCGTGTGCGGTTCTAAAAAGAGCAGCATTGGCATGCTTTTCACGTCGTTTGGTAGAAATCCACACGCGCGTTCTGCCAAAAGCACCATTTGCATGCATATCGTGTGGTTTTGCAGAAAACTGCATCCTCGTCTACCAAAAGTGTCATATTCATGCTTAAAACGCATTTTGGCACAAATCCATGTGCGGGTTCTTAAAAGAGCTGCATTGGCATGCTTTTCACGTCGTTTGGTAGAAATCCACACGGGCGTTCTGCCAAAAGCACCATTTGCATGCATATCGTGTGGTTGTGCAGAAAACTGCATACTCGTCTACCAAAAGTGTCATATTCATGCTTAAAACGCGTTTTGCCACAAATCGATGTGCGGGTTCTAAAAAGAGCAGCATTGGCATGCTTTTCACGTCGTTTGGTAGAAATCCACACGCGCGTTCTGCCAAAAGCACCATTTGCATGCATATCGTGTGGTTTTGCAGAAAACTGCATCCTCGTCTACCAAAAGTTGCATATTCATGCTTAAAACGCGTTTTGGCACAAATCCATGTGCGGGTGCTAAAAAGAGCTGCATTGGCATGCTTTTCACGTCGTTTGGTAGAAATCCGCACGCAGCGTTCTGCCAAAAGCGTCATTTGCATGCATATCGTGTGGTTTTGCAGAAAACTGCATCCTCGTCTACCAAAAGTTACGTATTCATGCTTAAAACGCGTTTTGGCACAAATCCATGTGCGGGTGCTAAAAAGAGCAGCATTGGCATGCTTTTCACGTCGTTTGGTAGAAATCCACACGCGCGTTCTGCCAAAAGCACCATTTGCATGCATATCGTGTAGTTTTGCAGAAAACTGCATACTCGTCTACCAAAAGTGTCATATTCATGCTTGAAACGCGTTTTGGCACAAATCCGTGTGCGGGTTCTAAAAAGAGCAGCATTGACATGCTTTTCACGTCGTTTGGTAGAAATCCACACGCGCGTTCTGCCAAAAGCACCATTTGCATGCATATCGTGTGGTTTTGCAGAAAACTGCATCCTCGTCTACCAAAAGTGTCATATTCATGCTTAAAACGCATTTTGGCACAAATCCATGTGCGGGTTCTAAAAAGAGCAGCATTGGCATGCTTTTCACGTCGTTTGGTAGAAATCCACACGCGCGTTCTGCCAAAAGCACCATTTGCATGCATATCGTGTGGTTGTGCAGAAAACTGCATACTCGTCTACCAAAAGTGTCATATTCATGCTTAAAACGCGTTTTGGCACAAATCGATGTGCGGGTTCTAAAAAGAGCAGCATTGGCATGCTTTTCACGTCGTTTGGTAGAAATCCACACGCGCGTTCTGCCAAAAGCACCATTTGCATGCATATCGTGTGGTTTTGCAGAAAACTGCATCCTCGTCTACCAAAAGTTGCATATTCATGCTTAAAACGCGTTTTGGCACAAATCCATGTGCGGGTGCTAAAAAGAGCAGCATTGGCATGCTTTTCACGTCGTTTGGTAGAAATCCACACGCGCGTTCTGCCAAAAGCGTCATTTGCATGCATATCGTGTGGTTTTGCAGAAAACTGCATCCTCGTCTACCAAAAGTGTCATATTCATGCTTAAAACGGGTTTTGGCACAAATCCATGTGCGGGTTCTAAAAAGAGCAGCATTGGCATGCTTTTCACGTCGTTTGGTAGAAATCCACACGCGCGTTCTGCCAAAAGCATCATTTGCATGCATATCGTGTGGTTTTGCAGAAAACTGCATCCTCGTCTACCAAAAGTTGCATATTCATGCTTAAAACGCGTTTTGGCACAAATCGATGTGCGGGTTCTAAAAAGAGCAGCATTGGCATGCTTTTCACGTCGTTTGGTAGAAATCCACACGCGCGTTCTGCCAAAAGCACCATTTGCATGCATATCGTGTGGTTTTGCAGAAAACTGCATCCTCGTCTACCAAAAGTTGCATATTAATGCCTAAAACGCGTTTTGGCACAAATCCATGTGCGGGTGCTAAAAAGAGCAGCAATGGCATGCTTTTCACGTCGTTTGGTAGAAATCCACACGCGCGTTCTGCCAAAAGCACCATTTGCATGCATATCGTGTGGTTTTGCAGAAAACTGCATCCTCGTCTACCAAAAGTTGCATATTCATGCTTAAAACGCGTTTTGGCACAAATCCATGTGCGGGTTCTAAAAAGAGCAGCATTGGCATGCTTTTCACGTCGTTTGGTAAAAATCCACACGCGCGTTCTGCCAAAAGCACCATTTGCATGCATATCGTGTGGTTTTGCAGAAAACTGCATCCTCGTCTACCTAAAGTGTCATATTCATGCTTAAAACGCGTTTTGGCACAAATCCATGTGCGGGTTCTAAAAAGAGCAGCATTGGCATGCTCTTCACGTCGTTTGGTAGAAATCCACACGCGCGTTCTGCCAAAAGCACCATTTGCATGCATATCGTGTAGTTTTGCAGAAAACTGCATACTCGTCTACCAAAAGTGTCATATTCATGCTTAAAACGCGTTTTGGCACAAATCCGTGTGCGGGTTCTAAAAAGAGCAGCATTGGCATGCTTTTCACGTCGTTTGGTAGAAATCCACACGCGCGTTCTGCCAAAAGCACCATTTGCATGCATATCGTGTGGTTTTGCAGAAAACTGCATCCTCGTCTACCAAAAGTGTCATATTCATGCTTAAAACGCATTTTGGCACAAATCCATGTGCGGGTTCTAAAAAGAGCTGCATTGGCATGCTTTTCACGTCGTTTGGTAGAAATCCACACGGGCGTTCTGCCAAAAGCACCATTTGCATGCATATCGTGTGGTTGTGCAGAAAACTGCATACTCGTCTACCAAAAGTGTCATATTCATGCTTAAAACGCGTTTTGCCACAAATCGATGTGCGGGTTCTAAAAGAGCAGCATTGGCAAGCTTTTCACGTCGTTTGGTAGAAATCCACACGCGCGTTCTGCCAAAAGCACCATTTGCATGCATATCGTGTGGTTTTGCAGAAACTGCATCCTCGTCTACCAAAAGTTGCATATTCATGCTTAAAACGCGTTTTGGCACAAATCCATGTGCGGGTGCTAAAAAGAGCTCCATTGGCATGCTTTTCACGTCGTTTGGTAGAAATCCGCACGCGCGTTCTGCCAAAAGCGTCATTTGCATGCATATCGTGTGGTTTTGCAGAAAACTGCATCCTCGTCTACCAAAAGTTGCGTATTCATGCTTAAAACGCGTTTTGGCACAAATCCATGTGCGGGTGCTAAAAAGAGCAGCATTGGCATGCTTTTCACGTCGTTTGGTAGAAATCCACACGCGCGTTCTGCCAAAAGCACCATTTGCATGCATATCGTGTAGTTTTGCAGAAAACTGCATACTCGTCTACCAAAAGTGTCATATTCATGCTTAAAACGCGTTTTGGCACAAATCCGTGTGCGGGTTCTAAAAAGAGCAGCATTGACATGCTTTTCACGTCGTTTGGTAGAAATCCACACGCGCGTTCTGCCAAAAGCACCATTTGCATGCATATCGTGTAGTTTTGCAGAAAACTGCATACTCGTCTACCAAAAGTGTCATATTCATGCTTAAAACGCGTTTTGGCACAAATCCGTGTGCGGGTCTAAAAAGAGCAGCATTGGCATGCTTTTCACGTCGTTTGGTAGAAATCCACACGCGCGTTCTGCCAAAAGCACCATTTGCATGCATATCGTGTGGTTTTGCAGAAAACTGCATCCTCGTCTACCAAAAGTGTCATATTCATGCTTAAAACGCATTTTGGCACAAATCCATGTGCGGGTTCTAAAAAGAGCAGCATTGGCATGCTTTTCACGTCGTTTGGTAGAAATCCACACGCGCGTTCTGCCAAAAGCACCATTTGCATGCATATCGTGTGGTTGTGCAGGAAACTGCATACTCGTCTACCAAAAGTGTCATATTCATGCTTAAAACGCGTTTTGCCACAAATCGATGTGCGGGTTCTAAAAAGAGCAGCATTGGCATGCTTTCCACGTCGTTTGGTAGAAATCCACACGCGCGTTCTGCCAAAAGCACCATTTGCATGCATATCGTGTAGTTTTGCAGAAAACTGCATACTCGTCTACCAAAAGTGTCATATTCATGCTTAAAACGCGTTTTGGCACAAATCCGTGTGCGGGTTCTAAAAAGAGCAGCATTGGCATGCTTTTCACGTCGTTTGGTAGAAATCCACACGCGCGTTCTGCCAAAAGCACCATTTGCATGCATATCGTGTGGTTTTGCAGAAAACTGCATCCTCGTCTACCAAAAGTGTCATATTCATGCTTAAAACGCATTTTGGCACAAATCCATGTGCGGGTTCTAAAAGAGCAGCATTGGCATGCTTTTCACGTCGTTTGGTAGAAATCCACACGCGCGTTCTGCCAAAAGCACCATTTGCATGCATATCGTGTGGTTGTGCAGGAAACTGCATACTCGTCTACCAAAAGTGTCATATTCATGCTTAAAACGCGTTTTGGCACAAATCCGTGTGCGGGTTCTAAAAAGAGCAGCATTGGCATGCTTTTCACGTCGTTTGGTAGAAATCCACACGCGCGTTCTGCCAAAAGCACCATTTGCATGCATATCGTGTGGTTTTGCAGAAAACTGCATCCTCGTCTACCAAAAGTGTCATATTCATGCTTAAAACGCATTTTGGCACAAATCCATGTGCGGGTTCTAAAAAGAGCTGCATTGGCATGCTTTTCACGTCGTTTGGTAGAAATCCACACGGGCGTTCTGCCAAAAGCACCATTTGCATGCATATCGTGTGGTTGTGCAGAAAACTGCATACTCGTCTACCAAAAGTGTCATATTCATGCTTAAAACGCGTTTTGCCACAAATCGATGTGCGGGTTCTAAAAAGAGCAGCATTGGCATGCTTTTCACGTCGTTTGGTAGAAATCCACACGCGCGTTCTGCCAAAAGCACCATTTGCATGCATATCGTGTGGTTTTGCAGAAAACTGCATCCTCGTCTACCAAAAGTTGCATATTCATGCTTAAAACGCGTTTTGGCACAAATCCATGTGCGGGTGCTAAAAAGAGCTGCATTGGCATGCTTTTCACGTCGTTTGGTAGAAATCCACACGCGCGTTCTGCCAAAAGCACCATTTGCATGCATATCGTGTAGTTTTGCAGAAAACTGCATACTCGTCTAACAAAAGTGTCATATTCATGCTTAAAACGCGTTTTGGCACAAATCCGTGTGCGGGTTCTAAAAAGAGCAGCATTGACATGCTTTTCATGTCGTTTGGTAGAAATCCACACGCGCGTTCTGCCAAAAGCACCATTTGCATGCATATCGTGTGGTTTTGCAGAAAACTGCATCCTCGTCTACCAAAAGTGTCATATTCATGCTTAAAACGCATTTTGCACAAATCCATGTGCGGGTTCTAAAAAGAGCAGCATTGGCATGCTTTTCACGTCGTTTGGTAGAAATCCACACGCGCGTTCTGCCAAAAGCACCATTTGCATGCATATCGTGTGGTTGTGCAGAAAACTGCATACTCGTCTACCAAAAGTGTCATATTCATGCTTAAAACGCGTTTTGGCACAAATCGATGTGCGGGTTCTAAAAAGAGCAGCATTGGCATGCTTTTCACGTCGTTTGGTAGAAATCCACACGCGCGTTCTGCTAAAAGCACCATTTGCATGCATATCGTGTGGTTTTGCAGAAAACTGCATCCTCGTCTACCAAAAGTTGCATATTCATGCTTAAAACGCGTTTTGGCACAAATCCATGTGCGGGTGCTAAAAAGAGCAGCATTGGCATGCTTTTCACGTCGTTTGGTAGAAATCCACACGCGCGTTCTGCCAAAAGCGTCATTTGCATGCATATCGTGTGGTTTTGCAGAAAACTGCATCCTCGTCTACCAAAAGTGTCATATTCATGCTTAAAACGGGTTTTGGCACAAATCCATGTACGGGTTCTAAAAAGAGCAGCATTGGCATGCTTTTCACGTCGTTTGGTAGAAATCCACACGCGCGTTCTGCCAAAAGCATCATTTGCATGCATATCGTGTGGTTTTGCAGAAAACTGCATCCTCGTCTACCAAAAGTTGCATATTCATGCTTAAAACGCGTTTTGGCACAAATCCATGTGCGGGTGCTAAAAAGAGCAGCATTGGCATGCTTTTCACGTCGTTTGGTAGAAATCCACACGCGCGTTCTGCCAAAAGCATCATTTGCATGCATATCATGTGGCTTTGCAGAAAACTGCATCCTCGTCTACCAAAAGTTGCATATTCATGCTTAAAACGCGTTTTGGCACAAATCCATGTGCGGGTGCTAAAAAGAGCAGCATTGGCATGCTTTTCACGTCGTTTGGTAGAAATCCACACGCGCGTTCTGCCAAAAGCGTCATTTGCATGCATATCGTGTGGTTTTGCAGAAAACTGCATCCTCGTCTACCAAAAGTTGCGTATTCATGCTTAAAACGCGTTTTGGCACAAATCCATGTGCGGGTGCTAAAAAGAGCAGCATTGGCATGCTTTTCACGTCGTTTGGTAGAAATCCACACGCGCGTTCTGCGAAAAGCACCATTTCCATGCATATCGCGTAGTTTTGCAGAAAACTGCATACTCGTCTACCAAAAGTGTCATATTCATGCTTAAAACGCGTTTTGGCACAAATCCGTGTGCGGGTTCTAAAAAGAGCAGCATTGGCATGCTTTTCACCCTCGTTTGGTAGAATCCACACGCGCGTTCTGCCAAAAGCACCATTTGCATGCATATCGTGTGGTTTTGCAGAAAACTGCATCCTCGTCTACCAAAAGTGTCATATTCATGCTTAAAACGCATTTTGGCACAAATCCATGTGCGGGTTCTAAAAAGAGCTGCATTGGCATGCTTTTCACGTCGTTTGGTAGAAATCCACACGGGCGTTCTGCCAAAAGCACCATTTGCATGCATATCGTGTGGTTGTGCAGAAAACTGCATACTCGTCTACCAAAAGTGTCATATTCCTGCTTAAAACGCGTTTTGCCACAAATCGATGTGCGGGTTCTAAAAAGAGCAGCATTGGCATGCTTTTCACGTCGTTTGGTAGAAATCCACACGCGCGTTCTGCCAAAAGCACCATTTGCATGCATATCGTGTGGTTTTGCAGAAAACTGCATCCTCGTCTACCAAAAGTTGCATATTCATGCTTAAAACGCGTTTTGGCACAAATCCATGTGCGGGTGCTAAAAAGAGCTGCATTGGCATGCTTTTCACGTCGTTTGGTAGAAATCCACACGCGCGTTCTGCCAAAAGCGTCATTTGCATGCATATCGTGTGGTTTTGCAGAAAACTGCATCCTCGTCTACCAAAAGTTGCGTATTCATGCTTAAACGCGTTTTGGCACAAATCCACGTGCGGGTGCTAAAAAGAGCAGCAATGGCATGCTTTTCACGTCGTTTGGTAGAAATCCACACGCGCGTTCTGCCAAAAGCACCATTTGCATGCATATCGTGTAGTTTTGCAGAAAACTGCATACTCTTCTACCAAAAGTGTCATATTCATGCTTAAAACGCGTTTTGGCACAAATCCATGTGCGGGTTCTAAAAAGAGCAGCATTGGCATGCATTTCACGTCGTTTGGTAGAAATCCACACGCGCGTTCTGCCAAAAGCGTCATTTGCATGCATATCGTGTGGTTTTGCAGAAAACTGCATCCTCGTCTACCAAAAGTTGCGTATTCATGCTTAAAACGCGTTTTGGCACAAATCCATGTGCGGGTGCTAAAAAGAGCAGCATTGGCATGCTTTTCACGTCGTTTGGTAGAAATCCACACGCGCGTTCTGCCAAAAGCACCATTTGCATGCATATCGTGTAGTTTTGCAGAAAACTGCATACTCGTCTACCAAAAGTGTCATATTCATGCTTAAAACGCGTTTTGGCACAAATCCGTGTGCGGGTTCTAAAAAGAGCAGCATTGGCATGCTTTTCACCTCGTTTCGTAGAAATCCACACGCGCGTTCTGCCAAAAGCACCATTTGCATGCATATCGTGTGGTTTTGCAGAAAACTGCATCCTCGTCTACCAAAAGTGTCATATTCATGCTTAAAACGCATTTTGGCACAAATCCATGTGCGGGTTCTAAAAAGAGCTGCATTGGCATGCTTTTCACGTCGTTTGGTAGAAATCCACACGGGCGTTCTGCCAAAAGCACCATTTGCATGCAAATCGTGTGGTTGTGCAGAAAACTGCATACTCGTCTACCAAAAGTGTCATATTCATGCTTAAAACGCGTTTTGCCACAAATCGATGTGCGGGTTCTAAAAAGAGCAGCATTGGCATGCTTTTCACGTCGTTTGGTAGAAATCCACACGCGCGTTCTGCCAAAAGCACCATTTGCATGCATATCGTGTAGTTTTGCAGAAAACTGCATACTCGTCTACCAAAAGTGTCATATTCATGCTTAAAACGCGTTTTGGCACAAATCCGTGTGCGGGTTCTAAAAAGAGCAGCATTGGCATGCTTTTCACGTCGTTTGGTAGAAATGCACACGCGCGTTCTGCCAAAAGCACCATTTGCATGCATATCGTGTGGTTTTGCAGAAAACTGCATCCTCGTCTACCAAAAGTGTCATATTCATGCTTAAAACGCATTTTGGCACAAATCCATGTGCGGGTTCTAAAAAGAGCAGCATTGGCATGCTTTTCACGTCGTTTGGTAGAAATCCACACGCGCGTTCTGCCAAAAGCACCATTTGCATGCATATCGTGTGGTTGTGCAGGAAACTGCATACTCGTCTACCAAAAGTGTCATATTCATGCTTAAAACGCGTTTTGGCACAAATCGATGTGCGGGTTCTAAAAAGAGCAGCATTGGCATGCTTTTCACGTCGTTTGGTAGAAATCCACACGCGCGTTCTGCCAAAAGCACCATTTGCATGCATATCGTGTGGTTTTGCAGAAAACTGCATCCTCGTCTACCAAAAGTTGCATATTCATGCTTAAAACGCGTTTTGGCACAAATCCATGTGCGGGTGCTAAAAAGAGCAGCATTGGCATGCTTTTCACGTCGTTTGGTAGAAATCCACACGCGCGTTCTGCCAAAAGCGTCATTTGCATGCATATCGTGTGGTTTTGCAGAAAACTGCATCCTCGTCTACCAAAAGTTGCGTATTCATGCTTAAAACGCGTTTTGGCACAAATCCATGTGCGGGTGCTAAAAAGAGCAGCAATGGCATGCTTTTCACGTCGTTTGGTAGAAATCCACACGCGGGTTCTGCCAAAAGCACCATTTGCATGCATATCGTGTGGTTTTGCAGAAAACTGCATCCTCGTCTACCAAAAGTTGCATATTCATGCTTAAAACGCGTTTTGGCACAAATCCATGTGCGGGTGCTAAAAAGAGCAGCATTGGCATGCTTTTCACGTCGTTTGGTAGAAATCCACACGCGCGTTCTGCCAAAAGCACCATTTGCATGCATATCGTGTAGTTTTGCAGAAAACTGCATACTCGTCTACCAAAAGTGTCATATTCATGCTTAAAACGCATTTTGGCACAAATCCATGTGCGGGTTCTAAAAAGAGCAGCATTGGCATGCTTTTCACGTCGTTTGGTAAAAATCCACACGCGCGTTCTGCCAAAAGCACCATTTGCATGCATATCGTGTGGTTTTGCAGAAAACTGCATCCTCGTCTACCTAAAGTGTCATATTCATGCTTAAAACGCGTTTTGGCACAAATCCATGTGCGGGTTCTAAAAAGACCAGCATTGGCATGCTTTTCACGTCGTTTGGTAGAAATCCACACGCGCGTTCTGCCAAAAGCACCATTTGCATGCATATCGTGTAGTTTTGCAGAAAACTGCATACTCGTCTACCAAAAGTGTCATATTCATGCTTAAAACGCGTTTTGGCACAAATCCGTGTGCGGGTTCTAAAAAGAGCAGCATTGGCATGCTTTTCACGTCGTTTGGTAGAAATCCACACGCGCGTTCTGCCAAAAGCACCATTTGCATGCATATCGTGTGGTTTTGCAGAAAACTGCATCCTCGTCTACCAAAAGTGTCATATTCATGCTTAAAACGCATTTTGGCACAAATCCATGTGCGGGTTCTAAAAAGAGCTGCATTGGCATGCTTTTCACGTCGTTTGGTAGAAATCCACACGGGCGTTCTGCCAAAAGCACCATTTGCATGCATATCGTGTGGTTGTGCAGAAAACTGCATACTCGTCTACCAAAAGTGTCATATTCATGCTTAAAACGCGTTTTGCCACAAATCGATGTGCGGGTTCTAAAAAGAGCAGCATTGGCATGCTTTTCACGTCGTTTGGTAGAAATCCACACGCGCGTTCTGCCAAAAGCACCATTTGCATGCATATCGTGTGGTTTTGCAGAAAACTGCATCCTCGTCTACCAAAAGTTGCATATTCATGCTTAAAACGCGTTTTGGCACAAATCCATGTGCGGGTGCTAAAAAGAGCTGCATTGGCATGCTTTTCACGTCGTTTGGTAGAAATCCACACGCGCGTTCTGCCAAAAGCACCATTTGCATGCATATCGTGTAGTTTTGCAGAAAACTGCATACTCGTCTAACAAAAGTGTCATATTCATGCTTAAAACGCGTTTTGGCACAAATCCGTGTGCGGGTTCTAAAAAGAGCAGCATTGACATGCTTTTCACGTCGTTTGGTAGAAATCCACACGCGCGTTCTGCCAAAAGCACCATTTGCATGCATATCGTGTGGTTTTGCAGAAAACTGCATCCTCGTCTACCAAAAGTGTCATATTCATGCTTAAAACGCATTTTGGCACAAATCCATGTGCGGGTTCTAAAAAGAGCAGCATTGGCATGCTTTTCACGTCGTTTGGTAGAAATCCACACGCGCGTTCTGCCAAAAGCACCATTTGCATGCATATCGTGTGGTTGTGCAGAAAACTGCATACTCGTCTACCAAAAGTGTCATATTCATGCTTAAAACGCGTTTTGGCACAAATCGATGTGCGGGTTCTAAAAAGAGCAGCATTGGCATGCTTTTCACGTCGTTTGGTAGAAATCCACACGCGCGTTCTGCCAAAAGCACCATTTGCATGCATATCGTGTGGTTTTGCAGAAAACTGCATCCTCGTCTACCAAAAGTTGCATATTCATGCTTAAAACGCGTTTTGGCACAAATCCATGTGCGGGTGCTAAAAAGAGCAGCATTGGCATGCTTTTCACGTCGTTTGGTAGAAATCCACACGCGCGTTCTGCCAAAAGCGTCATTTGCATGCATATCGTGTGGTTTTGCAGAAAACTGCATCCTCGTCTACCAAAAGTGTCATATTCATGCTTAAAACGGGTTTTGGCACAAATCCATGTGCGGGTTCTAAAAAGAGCAGCATTGGCATGCTTTTCACGTCGTTTGGTAGAAATCCACACGCGCGTTCTGCCAAAAGCATCATTTGCATGCATATCGTGTGGTTTTGCAGAAAACTGCATCCTCGTCTACCAAAAGTTGCATATTCATGCTTAAAACGCGTTTTGGCACAAATCCATGTGCGGGTGCTAAAAAGAGCAGCATTGGCATGCTTTTCACGTCGTTTGGTAGAAATCCACACGCGCGTTCTGCCAAAAGCATCATTTGCATGCATATCATGTGGTTTTGCAGAAAACTGCATCCTCGTCTACCAAAAGTTGCATATTCATGCTTAAAACGCGTTTTGGCACAAATCCATGTGCGGGTGCTAAAAAGAGCAGCATTGGCATGCTTTTCACGTCGTTTGGTAGAAATCCACACGCGCGTTCTGCCAAAAGCGTCATTTGCATGCATATCGTGTGGTTTTGCAGAAAACTGCATCCTCGTCTACCAAAAGTTGCGTATTCATGCTTAAAACGCGTTTTGGCACAAATCCATGTGCGGGTGCTAAAAAGAGCAGCATTGGCATGCTTTTCACGTCGTTTGGTAGAAATCCACACGCGCGTTCTGCGAAAAGCACCATTTGCATGCATATCGCGTAGTTTTGCAGAAAACTGCATACTCGTCTACCAAAAGTGTCATATTCATGCTTAAAACGCGTTTTGGCACAAATCCGTGTGCGGGTTCTAAAAAGAGCAGCATTGGCATGCTTTTCACCTCGTTTGGTAGAAATCCACACGCGCGTTCTGCCAAAAGCACCATTTGCATGCATATCGTGTGGTTTTGCAGAAAACTGCATCCTCGTCTACCAAAAGTGTCATATTCCTGCTTAAAACGCGTTTTGCCACAAATCGATGTGCGGGTTCTAAAAAGAGCAGCATTGGCATGCTTTTCACGTCGTTTGGTAGAAATCCACACGCGCGTTCTGCCAAAAGCACCATTTGCATGCATAGCGTGTGGTTTTGCAGAAAACTGCATCCTCGTCTACCAAAAGTTGCATATTCATGCTTAAAACGCGTTTTGGCACAAATCCATGTGCGGGTGCTAAAAAGAGCTGCATTGGCATGCTTTTCACGTCGTTTGGTAGAAATCCACACGCGCGTTCTGCCAAAAGCGTCATTTGCATGCATATCGTGTGGTTTTGCAGAAAACTGCATCCTCGTCTACCAAAAGTTGCGTATTCATGCTTAAACGCGTTTTGGCACAAATCCACGTGCGGGTGCTAAAAAGAGCAGCAATGGCATGCTTTTCACGTCGTTTGGTAGAAATCCACACGCGCGTTCTGCCAAAAGCACCATTTGCATGCATATCGTGTAGTTTTGCAGAAAACTGCATACTCTTCTACCAAAAGTGTCATATTCATGCTTAAAACGCGTTTTGGCACAAATCCATGTGCGGGTTCTAAAAAGAGCAGCATTGGCATGCATTTCACGTCGTTTGGTAGAAATCCACACGCGCGTTCTGCCAAAAGCGTCATTTGCATGCATATCGTGTGGTTTTGCAGAAAACTGCATCCTCGTCTACCAAAAGTTGCGTATTCATGCTTAAAACGCGTTTTGGCACAAATCCATGTGCGGGTGCTAAAAAGAGCAGCATTGGCATGCTTTTCACGTCGTTTGGTAGAAATCCACACGCGCGTTCTGCCAAAAGCACCATTTGCATGCATATCGTGTAGTTTTGCAGAAAACTGCATACTCGTCTACCAAAAGTGTCATATTCATGCTTAAAACGCGTTTTGGCACAAATCCGTGTGCGGGTTCTAAAAAGAGCAGCATTGGCATGCTTTTCAACTCGTTTCGTAGAAATCCACACGCGCGTTCTGCCAAAAGCACCATTTGCATGCATATCGTGTGGTTTTGCAGAAAACTGCATCCTCGTCTACCAAAAGTGTCATATTCATGCTTAAAACGCATTTTGGCACAAATCCATGTGCGGGTTCTAAAAAGAGCTGCATTGGCATGCTTTTCACGTCGTTTGGTAGAAATCCACACGGGCGTTCTGCCAAAAGCACCATTTGCATGCAAATCGTGTGGTTGTGCAGAAAACTGCATACTCGTCTACCAAAAGTGTCATATTCATGCTTAAAACGCGTTTTGCCACAAATCGATGTGCGGGTTCTAAAAAGAGCAGCATTGGCATGCTTTTCACGTCGTTTGGTAGAAATCCACACGCGCGTTCTGCCAAAAGCACCATTTGCATGCATATCGTGTGGTTTTGCAGAAAACTGCATCCTCGTCTACCAAAAGTTGCATATTCATGCCTAAAACGCGTTTTGGCACAAATCCATGTGCGGGTGCTAAAAAGAGCTGCATTGGCATGCTTTTCACGTCGTTTGGTAGAAATCCACACGCGCGTTCTGCCAAAAGCGTCATTTGCATGCATATCGTGTGGTTTTGCAGAAAACTGCATCCTCGTCTACCAAAAGTTGCGTATTCATGCTTAAAACGCGTTTTGGCACAAATCCATGTGCGGGTGCTAAAAAGAGCAGCAATGGCATGCTTTTCACGTCGTTTGGTAGAAATCCACACGCGCGTTCTGCCAAAAGCACCATTTGCATGCATATCGTGTAGTTTTGCAGAAAACCGCATACTCGTCTACCCAAAGTGTCATATTCATGCTTAAAACGCGCTTTGGCACAAATCCATGTGCGGGTTCTAAAAAGAGCAGCATTGGCATGCATTTCACGTCGTTTGGTAGAAATCCACACGCGCGTTCTGCCAAAAGCACCATTTGCATGCATATCGTGTGGTTTTGCAGAAAACTGCATCCTCGTCTACCAAAAGTTGCGTATTCATGCTTAAAACGCGTTTTGGCACAAATCCATGTGCGGGTGCTAAAAAGAGCAGCATTGGCATGCTTTTCACGTCGTTTGGTAGAAATCCACACGGGCGTTCTGCCAAAAGCACCATTTGCATGCATATCGTGTGGTTATGCAGAAAACTGCATACTCGTCTACCAAAAGTGTCATGTTCATGCTTAAAACGCGTTTTGGCACAAATCGATGTGCGGGTTCTAAAAAGAGCAGCATTGGCATGCTTTTCACGTCGTTTGGTAGAAATCCACACGCGCGTTCTGCCAAAAGCGTCATTTGCATGCATATCGTGTGGTTTTGCAGAAAACTGCATCCTCGTCTACCAAAAGTTGCGTATTCATGCTTAAAACGCGTTTTGGCACAAATCGATGTGCGGGTTCTAAAAAGAGCAGCATTGGCATGCTTTTCACGTCGTTTGGTAGAAATCCACACGCGCGTTCTGCCAAAAGCACCATTTGCATGCATATCGTGTGGTTTTGCAGAAAACTGCATCCTCGTCTACCAAAAGTTGCATATTCATGCTTAAAACGCGTTTTGGCACAAATCCATGTGCGTGTGCTAAAAAGAGCAGCATTGGCATGCTTTTCACGTCGTTTGGTAGAAATCCACACGCGCGTTCTGCCAAAAGCGTCATTTGCATGCATATCGTGTGGTTTTGCAGAAAACTGCATCCTCGTCTACCAAAAGTGTCATATTCATGCTTAAAACGGGTTTTGGCACAAATCCATGTGCGGGTTCTAAAAAGAGCAGCATTGTCATGCTTTTCACGTCGTTTGGTAGAAATCCACACGCGCGTTCTGCCAAAAGCATCATTTGCATGCATATCGTGTGGTTTTGCAGAAAACTGCATCCTCGTCTACCAAAAGTTGCATATTCATGCTTAAAACGCGTTTTGGCACAAATCCATGTGCGGGTGCTAAAAAGAGCAGCATTGGCATGCTTTTCACGTCGTTTGGTAGAAATCCACACGCGCCTTCTGCCAAAAGCGTCATTTGCATGCATATCGTGTGGTTTTGCAGAAAACTGCATCCTCGTCTACCAAAAGTTGCGTATTCATGCTTAAAACGCGTTTTGGCACAAATCCATGTGCGGGTGCTAAAAAGAGCAGCATTGGCATGCTTTTCACGTCGTTTGGTAGAAATCCACACGCGCGTTCTGCCAAAAGCGCCATTTGCATGCATATCGTGTAGTTTTGCAGAAAACTGCATACTCGTCTACCAAAAGTGTCATATTCATGCTTAAAACGCGTTTTGGCACAAATCCGTGTGCGGGTTCTAAAAAGAGCAGCATTGACATGCTTTTCACGTCGTTTGGTAGAAATCCACACGCGCGTTCTGCCAAAAGCACCATTTGCATGCATATCGTGTGGTTTTGCAGAAAACTGCATCCTCGTCTACCAAAAGTGTCATATTCATGCTTAAAACGCATTTTGGCACAAATCCATGTGCGGGTTCTAAAAAGAGCAGCATTGGCATGCTTTTCACGTCGTTTGGTTGAAATCCACACGCGCGTTCTGCCAAAAGCACCATTTGCATGCATATCGTGTGGTTGTGCAGAAAACTGCATACTCGTCTACCAAAAGTGTCATATTCATGCTTAAAACGCGTTTTGGCACAAATCGATGTGCGGGTTCTAAAAAGAGCAGCATTGGCATGCTTTTCACGTCGTTTGGTAGAAATCCACACGCGCGTTCTGCCAAAAGCACCATTTGCATGCATATCGTGTGGTTTTGCAGAAAACTGCATCCTCGTCTACCAAAAGTTGCATATTCATGCTTAAAACGCGTTTTGGCACAAATCCATGTGCGTGTGCTAAAAAGAGCAGCATTGGCATGCTTTTCACGTCGTTTGGTAGAAATCCACACGCGCGTTCTGCCAAAAGCGTCATTTGCATGCATATCGTGTGGTTTTGCAGAAAACTGCATCCTCGTCTACCAAAAGTGTCATATTCATGCTTAAAACGGGTTTTGGCACAAATCCATGTGCGGGTTCTAAAAAGAGCAGCATTGGCATGCTTTTCACGTCGTTTGGTAGAAATCCACACGCGCGTTCTGCCAAAAGCATCATTTGCATGCATATCGTGTGGTTTTGCAGAAAACTGCATCCTCGTCTACCAAAAGTTGCATATTCATGCTTAAAACGCGTTTTGGCACAAATCCATGTGCGGGTGCTAAAAAGAGCAGCATTGGCATGCTTTTCACGTCGTTTGGCAGAAATCCACACGCGCGTTCTGCCAAAAGCGTCATTTGCATGCATATCGTGTGGTTTTGCAGAAAACTGCATCCTCGTCTACCAAAAGTTGCGTATTCATGCTTAAAACGCGTTTTGGCACAAATCCATGTGCGGGTGCTAAAAAGAGCAGCATTGGCATGCTTTTCACGTCGTTTGGTAGAAATCCACACGCGCGTTCTGCCAAAAGCACCATTTGCATGCATATCGTGTAGTTTTGCAGAAAACTGCATACTCGTCTACCAAAAGTGTCATATTCATGCTTAAAACGCGTTTTGGCACAAATCCGTGTGCGGGTTCTAAAAAGAGCAGCATTGGCATGCTTTTCACCTCGTTTGGTAGAAATCCACACGCGCGTTCTGCCAAAAGCACCATTTGCATGCATATCGTGTGGTTTTGCAGAAAACTGCATCCTCGTCTACCAAAAGTGTCATATTCATGCTTAAAACGCATTTTGGCACAAATCCATGTGCGGGTTCTAAAAAGAGCTGCATTGGCATGCTTTTCACGTCGTTTGGTAGAAATCCACACGGGCGTTCTGCCAAAAGCACCATTTGCATGCATATCGTGTGGTTGTGCAGAAAACTGCATACTCGTCTACCAAAAGTGTCATATTCATGCTTAAAACGCGTTTTGCCACAAATCGATGTGCGGGTTCTAAAAAGAGCAGCATTGGCATGCTTTTCACGTCGTTTGGTAGAAATCCACACGCGCGTTCTGCCAAAAGCACCATTTGCATGCATTTCGTGTGGTTTTGCAGAAAACTGCATCCTCGTCTACCAAAAGTTGCATATTCATGCTTAAAACGCGTTTTGGCACAAATTCATGTGCGGGTGCTAAAAAGAGCAGCATTGGCATGCTTTTCACGTCGTTTGGTAGAAATCCACACGCGCGTTCTGCCAAAAGCGTCATTTGCATGTATATCGTGTGGTTTTGCAGAAAACTGCATCCTCGTCTACCAAAAGTTGCGTATTCATGCTTAAAACGCGTTTTGGCACAAATCCATGTGCGGGTGCTAAAAAGAGCAGCAATGGCATGCTTTTCACGTCGTTTGGTAGAAATCCACACGCGCGTTCTGCCAAAAGCACCATTTGCATGCATATCGTGTAGTTTTGCAGAAAACTGCATACTCGTCTACCAAAAGTGTCATATTCATGCTTAAAACGCGTTTTGGCACAAATCCATGTGCGGGTTCTAAAAAGAGCAGCATTGGCATGCATTTCACGTCGTTTGGTAGAAATCCACACGCGTGTTCTGCCAAAAGCACCATTTGCATGCATATCGTGTGGTTTTGCAGAAAACTGCATCCTCATCTACCAAAAGTTGCATATTCATGCTTAAAACGCGTTTTGGCACAAATCCATGTGCGGGTGCTAAAAAGAGCAGCAATGGCATGCTTTTCACGTCGTTTGGTAGAAATCCACACGCGCGTTCTGCCAAAAGCACCATTTGCATGCATATCGTGTAGTTTTGCAGAAAACTGCATACTCGTCTACCAAAAGTGTCATATTCATGCTTAAAACCAGTTTTGGCACAAATCCATGTGCGGGTTCTAAAAAGAGCAGCATTGGCATGCATTTCACGTCGTTTGGTAGAAATCCACACGCGCGTTCTGCCAAAAGCACCATTTGCATGCATATCGTGTGGTTTTGCAGAAAACTGCATCCTCGTCTACCAAAAGTTGCGTATTCATGCTTAAAACGCGTTTTGGCACAAATCCATGTGCGGGTGCTAAAAAGAGCAGCATTGGCATGCTTTTCACGTCGTTTGGTAGAAATCCACACGGGCGTTCTGCCAAAAGCACCATTTGCATGCATATCGTGTGGTTATGCAAAAAACTGCATACTCGTCTACCAAAAGTGTCATATTCATGTTTAAAACGCGTTTTGGCACAAATCGATGTGCGGGTTCTAAAAAGAGCAGCATTGGCATGCTTTTCACGTCGTTTGGTAGAAATCCACACGCGCGTTCTGCCAAAAGCGTCATTTGCATGCATATCGTGTGGTTTTGCAGAAAACTGCATCCTCGTCTACCAAAAGTTGCGTATTCATGCTTAAAACGCGTTTTGGCACAAATCCATGTGCGGGTGCTAAAAAGAGCAGCATTGGCATGCTTTTCACGTCGTTTGGTAGAAATCCACACGCGCGTTCTGCCAAAAGCACCATTTGCATGCATATCGTGTAGTTTTGCAGAAAACTGCATACTCGTCTACCAAAAGTGTCATATTCATGCTTAAAACGCGTTTTGGCACAAATCCGTGTGCGGGTTCTAAAAAGAGCAGCATTGACATGCTTTTCACGTCGTTTGGTAGAAATCCACACGCGCGTTCTGCCAAAAGCACCATTTGCATGCATATCGTGTGGTTTTGCAGAAAACTGCATCCTCGTCTACCAAAAGTGTCATATTCATGCTTAAAACGCATTTTGGCACAAATCCATGTGCGGGTTCTAAAAAGAGCAGCATTGGCATGCTTTTCACGTCGTTTGGTAGAAATCCACACGCGCGTTCTGCCAAAAGCACCATTTGCATGCATATCGTGTGGTTGTGCACAAAACTGCATACTCGTCTACCAAAAGTGTCATATTCATGCTTAAAACGCGTTTTGGCACAAATCGATGTGCGGGTTCTAAAAAGAGCAGCATTGGCATGCTTTTCACGTCGTTTGGTAGAAATCCACACGCGCGTTCTGCCAAAAGCACCATTTGCATGCATATCGTGTGGTTTTGCAGAAAACTGCATCCTCGTCTACCAAAAGTTGCATATTCATGCTTAAAACGCGTTTTGGCACAAATCCGTGTGCGGGTTCTAAAAAGAGCAGCATTGGCATGCTTTTCACCTCGTTTGGTAGAAATCCACACGCGCGTTCTGCCAAAAGCACCATTTGCATGCATATCGTGTGGTTTTGCAGAAAACTGCATCCTCGTCTACCAAAAGTGTCATATTCATGCTTAAAACGCATTTTGGCACAAATCCATGTGCGGGTTCTAAAAAGAGCTGCATTGGCATGCTTTTCACGTCGTTTGGTAGAAATCCACACGGGCGTTCTGCCAAAAGCACCATTTGCATGCATATCGTGTGGTTGTGCAGAAAACTGCATACTCGTCTACCAAAAGTGTCATATTCATGCTTAAAACGCGTTTTGCCACAAATCGATGTGCGGGTTCTAAAAAGAGCAGCATTGGCATGCTTTTCACGTCGTTTGGTAGAAATCCACACGCGCGTTCTGCCAAAAGCACCATTTGCATGCATTTCGTGTGGTTTTGCAGAAAACTGCATCCTCGTCTACCAAAAGTTGCATATTCATGCTTAAAACGCGTTTTGGCACAAATCCATGTGCGGGTGCTAAAAAGAGCAGCATTGGCATGCTTTTCACGTCGTTTGGTAGAAATCCACACGCGCGTTCTGCCAAAAGCGTCATTTGCATGTATATCGTGTGGTTTTGCAGAAAACTGCATCCTCGTCTACCAAAAGTTGCGTATTCATGCTTAAAACGCGTTTTGGCACAAATCCATGTGCGGGTGCTAAAAAGAGCAGCAATGGCATGCTTTTCACGTCGTTTGGTAGAAATCCACACGCGCGTTCTGCCAAAAGCACCATTTGCATGCATATCGTGTAGTTTTGCAGAAAACTGCATACTCGTCTACCAAAAGTGTCATATTCATGCTTAAAACGCGTTTTGGCACAAATCCATGTGCGGGTTCTAAAAAGAGCAGCATTGGCATGCATTTCACGTCGTTTGGTAGAAATCCACACGCGTGTTCTGCCAAAAGCACCATTTGCATGCATATCGTGTGGTTTTGCAGAAAACTGCATCCTCATCTACCAAAAGTTGCATATTCATGCTTAAAACGCGTTTTGGCACAAATCCATGTGCGGGTGCTAAAAAGAGCAGCAATGGCATGCTTTTCACGTCGTTTGGTAGAAATCCACACGCGCGTTCTGCCAAAAGCACCATTTGCATGCATATCGTGTAGTTTTGCAGAAAACTGCATACTCGTCTACCAAAAGTGTCATATTCATGCTTAAAACCAGTTTTGGCACAAATCCATGTGCGGGTTCTAAAAAGAGCAGCATTGGCATGCATTTCACGTCGTTTGGTAGAAATCCACACGCGCGTTCTGCCAAAAGCACCATTTGCATGCATATCGTGTGGTTTTGCAGAAAACTGCATCCTCGTCTACCAAAAGTTGCGTATTCATGCTTAAAACGCGTTTTGGCACAAATCCATGTGCGGGTGCTAAAAAGAGCAGCATTGGCATGCTTTTCACGTCGTTTGGTAGAAATCCACACGGGCGTTCTGCCAAAAGCGTCATTTGCATGCATATCGTGTGGTTATGCAAAAAACTGCATACTCGTCTACCAAAAGTGTCATATTCATGCTTAAAACGCGTTTTGGCACAAATCGATGTGCGGGTTCTAAAAAGAGCAGCATTGGCATGCTTTTCACGTCGTTTGGTAGAAATCCACACGCGCGTTCTGCCAAAGCGTCATTTGCATGCATATCGTGTGGTTTTGCAGAAAACTGCATCCTCGTCTACCAAAAGTTGCGTATTCATGCTTAAAACGCGTTTTGGCACAAATCCATGTGCGGGTGCTAAAAAGAGCAGCATTGGCATGCTTTTCACGTCGTTTGGTAGAAATCCACACGCGCGTTCTGCCAAAAGCACCATTTGCATGCATATCGTGTAGTTTTGCAGAAAACTGCATACTCGTCTACCAAAAGTGTCATATTCATGCTTAAAACGCGTTTTGGCACAAATCCGTGTGCGGGTTCTAAAAAGAGCAGCATTGACATGCTTTTCACGTCGTTTGGTAGAAATCCACACGCGCGTTCTGCCAAAAGCACCATTTGCATGCATATCGTGTGGTTTTGCAGAAAACTGCATCCTCGTCTACCAAAAGTGTCATATTCATGCTTAAAACGCATTTTGGCACAAATCCATGTGCGGGTTCTAAAAAGAGCAGCATTGGCATGCTTTTCACGTCGTTTGGTAGAAATCCACACGCGCGTTCTGCCAAAAGCACCATTTGCATGCATATCGTGTGGTTGTGCACAAAACTGCATACTCGTCTACCAAAAGTGTCATATTCATGCTTAAAACGCGTTTTGGCACAAATCGATGTGCGGGTTCTAAAAAGAGCAGCATTGGCATGCTTTTCACGTCGTTTGGTAGAAATCCACACGCGCGTTCTGCCAAAAGCACCATTTGCATGCATATCGTGTGGTTTTGCAGAAAACTGCATCCTCGTCTACCAAAAGTTGCATATTCATGCTTAAAACGCGGTTTGGCACAAATCCATGTGCGGGTGCTAAAAAGAGCAGCATTGGCATGCTTTTCACGTCGTTTGGTAGAAATCCACACGCGCGTTCTGCCAAAAGCGTCATTTGCATGCATATCGTGTGGTTTTGCAGAAAACTGCATCCTCGTCTACCAAAAGTGTCATATTCATGCTTAAAACGGGTTTTGGCACAAATCCATGTGCGGGTTCTAAAAAGAGCAGCATTGGCATGCTTTTCACGTCGTTTGGTAGAAATCCACACGCGCGTTCTGCCAAAAGCATCATTTGCATGCATATCGTGTGGTTTTGCAGAAAACTGCATCCTCGTCTACCAAAAGTTGCATATTCATGCTTAAAACCAGTTTTGGCACAAATCCATGTGCGGGGTTCTAAAAGAGCAGCATTGGCATGCATTTCACGGCGTTTGGTAGAAATCCACACGCGCGTTCTGCCAAAAGCACCATTTGCATGCATATCGTGTGGTTTTGCAGAAAACTGCATCCTCGTCTACCTAAAGTGTCATATTCATGCTTAAAACGCGTTTTGGCACAAATCCATGTGCGGGTTCTAAAAAGAGCAGCATTGGCATGCTTTTCACGTCGTTTGGTAGAAATCCACACGCGCGTTCTGCCAAAAGCACCATTTGCATGCATATCGTGTAGTTTTGCAGAAAACTGCATACTCGTCTACCAAAAGTGTCATATTCATGCTTAAAACGCGTTTTGGCACAAATCCGTGTGCGGGTTCTAAAAAGAGCAGCATTGGCATGCTTTTCACGTCGTTTGGTAGAAATCCACACGCGCGTTCTGCCAAAAGCACCATTTGCATGCATATCGTGTGGTTTTGCAGAAAACTGCATCCTCGTCTACCAAAAGTGTCATATTCATGCTTAAAACGCATTTTGGCACAAATCCAAGTGCGGGTTCTAAAAAGAGCTGCATTGGCATGCTTTTCACGTCGTTTGGTAGAAATCCACACGGGCGTTCTGCCAAAAGCACCATTTGCATGCATATCGTGTGGTTGTGCAGAAAACTGCATACTCGTCTACCAAAAGTGTCATATTCATGCTTAAAACGCGTTTTGCCACAAATCGATGTGCGGGTTCTAAAAAGAGCAGCATTGGCATGCTTTTCACGTCGTTTGGTAGAAATCCACACGCGCGTTCTGCCAAAAGCACCATTTGCATGCATATCGTGTGGTTTTGCAGAAAACTGCATCCTCGTCTACCAAAAGTTGCATATTCATGCTTAAAACGCGTTTTGGCACAAATCCATGTGCGGGTGCTAAAAAGAGCTGCATTGGCATGCTTTTCACGTCGTTTGGTAGAAATCCACACGCGCGTTCTGCCAAAAGCACCATTTGCATGCATATCGTGTAGTTTTGCAGAAAACTGCATACTCGTCTAACAAAAGTGTCATATTCATGCTTAAAACGCGTTTTGGCACAAATCCGTGTGCGGGTTCTAAAAAGAGCAGCATTGACATGCTTTTCACGTCGTTTGGTAGAAATCCACACGCGCGTTCTGCCAAAAGCACCATTTGCATGCATATCGTGTGGTTTTGCAGAAAACTGCATCCTCGTCTACCAAAAGTGTCATATTCATGCTTAAAACGCATTTTGGCACAAATCCATGTGCGGGTTCTAAAAAGAGCAGCATTGGCATGCTTTTCACGTCGTTTGGTAGAAATCCACACGCGCGTTCTGCCAAAAGCACCATTTGCATGCATATCGTGTGGTTGTGCAGAAAACTGCATACTCGTCTACCAAAAGTGTCATATTCATGCTTAAAACGCGTTTTGGCACAAATCGATGTGCGGGTTCTAAAAAGAGCAGCATTGGCATGCTTTTCACGTCGTTTGGTAGAAATCCACACGCGCGTTCTGCCAAAAGCACCATTTGCATGCATATCGTGTGGTTTTGCAGAAAACTGCATCCTCGTCTACCAAAAGTTGCATATTCATGCTTAAAACGCGTTTTGGCACAAATCCATGTGCGGGTGCTAAAAAGAGCAGCATTGGCATGCTTTTCACGTCGTTTGGTAGAAATCCACACGCGCGTTCTGCCAAAAGCGTCATTTGCATGCATATCGTGTGGTTTTGCAGAAAACTGCATCCTCGTCTACCAAAAGTGTCATATTCATGCTTAAAACGGGTTTTGGCACAAATCCATGTGCGGGTTCTAAAAAGAGCAGCATTGGCATGCTTTTCACGTCGTTTGGTAGAAATCCACACGCGCGTTCTGCCAAAAGCATCATTTGCATGCATATCGTGTGGTTTTGCAGAAAACTGCATCCTCGTCTACCAAAAGTTGCATATTCATGCTTAAAACGCGTTTTGGCACAAATCCATGTGCGGGTGCTAAAAAGAGCAGCATTGGCATGCTTTTCACGTCGTTTGGTAGAAATCCACACGCGCGTTCTGCCAAAAGCATCATTTGCATGCATATCATGTGGTTTTGCAGAAAACTGCATCCTCGTCTACCAAAAGTTGCATATTCATGCTTAAAACGCGTTTTGGCACAAATCCATGTGCGGGTGCTAAAAAGAGCAGCATTGGCATGCTTTTCACGTCGTTTGGTAGAAATCCACACGCGCGTTCTGCCAAAAGCGTCATTTGCATGCATATCGTGTGGTTTTGCAGAAAACTGCATCCTCGTCTACCAAAAGTTGCGTATTCATGCTTAAAACGCGTTTTGGCACAAATTCATGTGCGGGTGCTAAAAAGAGCAGCATTGGCATGCTTTTCACGTCGTTTGGTAGAAATCCACACGCGCGTTCTGCGAAAAGCACCATTTGCATGCATATCGCGTAGTTTTGCAGAAAACTGCATACTCGTCTACCAAAAGTGTCATATTCATGCTTAAAACGCGTTTTGGCACAAATCCGTGTGCGGGTTCTAAAAAGAGCAGCATTGGCATGCTTTTCACCTCGTTTGGTAGAAATCCACACGCGCGTTCTGCCAAAAGCACCATTTGCATGCATATCGTGTGGTTTTGCAGAAAACTGCATCCTCGTCTACCAAAAGTGTCATATTCATGCTTAAAACGCATTTTGGCACAAATCCATGTGCGGGTTCTAAAAAGAGCTGCATTGGCATGCTTTTCACGTCGTTTGGTAGAAATCCACACGGGCGTTCTGCCAAAAGCACCATTTGCATGCATATCGTGTGGTTGTGCAGAAAACTGCATACTCGTCTACCAAAAGTGTCATATTCCTGCTTAAAACGCGTTTTGCCACAAATCGATGTGCGGGTTCTAAAAAGAGCAGCATTGGCATGCTTTTCACGTCGTTTGGTAGAAATCCACACGCGCGTTCTGCCAAAAGCACCATTTGCATGCATATCGTGTGGTTTTGCAGAAAACTGCATCCTCGTCTACCAAAAGTTGCATATTCATGCTTAAAACGCGTTTTGGCACAAATCCATGTGCGGGTGCTAAAAAGAGCTGCATTGGCATGCTTTTCACGTCGTTTGGTAGAAATCCACACGCGCGTTCTGCCAAAAGCGTCATTTGCATGCATATCGTGTGGTTTTGCAGAAAACTGCATCCTCGTCTACCAAAAGTTGCGTATTCATGCTTAAACGCGTTTTGGCACAAATCCACGTGCGGGTGCTAAAAAGAGCAGCAATGGCATGCTTTTCACGTCGTTTGGTAGAAATCCACACGCGCGTTCTGCCAAAAGCACCCATTTGCATGCATATCGTGTAGTTTTGCAGAAAACTGCATACTCTTCTACCAAAAGTGTCATATTCATGCTTAAAACGCGTTTTGGCACAAATCCATGTGCGGGTTCTAAAAAGAGCAGCATTGGCATGCATTTCACGTCGTTTGGTAGAAATCCACACGCGCGTTCTGCCAAAAGCGTCATTTGCATGCATATCGTGTGGTTTTGCAGAAAACTGCATCCTCGTCTACCAAAAGTTGCGTATTCATGCTTAAAACGCGTTTTGGCACAAATCCATGTGCGGGTGCTAAAAAGAGCAGCATTGGCATGCTTTTCACGTCGTTTGGTAGAAATCCACACGCGCGTTCTGCCAAAAGCACCATTTGCATGCATATCGTGTAGTTTTGCAGAAAACTGCATACTCGTCTACCAAAAGTGTCATATTCATGCTTAAAACGCGTTTTGGCACAAATCCGTGTGCGGGTTCTAAAAAGAGCAGCATTGGCATGCTTTTCACCTCGTTTCGTAGAAATCCACACGCGCGTTCTGCCAAAAGCACCATTTGCATGCATATCGTGTGGTTTTGCAGAAAACTGCATCCTCGTCTACCAAAAGTGTCATATTCATGCTTAAAACGCATTTTGGCACAAATCCATGTGCGGGTTCTAAAAAGAGCTGCATTGGCATGCTTTTCACGTCGTTTGGTAGAAATCCACACGGGCGTTCTGCCAAAAGCACCATTTGCATGCAAATCGTGTGGTTGTGCAGAAAACTGCATACTCGTCTACCAAAAGTGTCATATTCATGCTTAAAACGCGTTTTGCCACAAATCGATGTGCGGGTTCTAAAAAGAGCAGCATTGGCATGCTTTTCACGTCGTTTGGTAGAAATCCACACGCGCGTTCTGCCAAAAGCACCATTTGCATGCATATCGTGTGGTTTTGCAGAAAACTGCATCCTCGTCTACCAAAAGTTGCATATTCATGCCTAAAACGCGTTTTGGCACAAATCCATGTGCGGGTGCTAAAAAGAGCTGCATTGGCATGCTTTTCACGTCGTTTGGTAGAAATCCACACGCGCGTTCTGCCAAAAGCGTCATTTGCATGCATATCGTGTGGTTTTGCAGAAAACTGCATCCTCGTCTACCAAAAGTTGCGTATTCATGCTTAAAACGCGTTTTGGCACAAATCCATGTGCGGGTGCTAAAAAGAGCAGCAATGGCATGCTTTTCACGTCGTTGGTAGAAATCCACACGCGCGTTCTGCCAAAAGCACCATTTGCATGCATATCGTGTAGTTTTGCAGAAAACCGCATACTCGTCTACCCAAAGTGTCATATTCATGCTTAAAACGCGTTTTGGCACAAATCCGTGTGCGGGTTCTAAAAAGAGCAGCATTGACATGCTTTTCACGTCGTTTGGTAGAAAATCCACACGCGCGTTCTGCCAAAAGCACCATTTGCATGCATATCGTGTGGTTTTGCAGAAAACTGCATCCTCGTCTACCAAAAGTGTCATATTCATGCTTAAAACGCATTTTGGCACAAATCCATGTGCGGGTTCTAAAAAGAGCAGCATTGGCATGCTTTTCACGTCGTTTGGTTGAAATCCACACGCGCGTTCTGCCAAAAGCACCATTTGCATGCATATCGTGTGGTTGTGCAGAAAACTGCATACTCGTCTACCAAAAGTGTCATATTCATGCTTAAAACGCGTTTTGGCACAAATCGATGTGCGGGTTCTAAAAAGAGCAGCATTGGCATGCTTTTCACGTCGTTTGGTAGAAATCCACACGCGCGTTCTGCCAAAAGCACCATTTGCATGCATATCGTGTGGTTTTGCAGAAAACTGCATCCTCGTCTACCAAAAGTTGCATATTCATGCTTAAAACGCGTTTTGGCACAAATCCATGTGCGTGTGCTAAAAAGAGCAGCATTGGCATGCTTTTCACGTCGTTTGGTAGAAATCCACACGCGCGTTCTGCCAAAAGCGTCATTTGCATGCATATCGTGTGGTTTTGCAGAAAACTGCATCCTCGTCTACCAAAAGTGTCATATTCATGCTTAAAACGGGTTTTGGCACAAATCCATGTGCGGGTTCTAAAAAGAGCAGCATTGTCATGCTTTTCACGTCGTTTGGTAGAAATCCACACGCGCGTTCTGCCAAAAGCATCATTTGCATGCATATCGTGTGGTTTTGCAGAAAACTGCATCCTCGTCTACCAAAAGTTGCATATTCATGCTTAAAACGCGTTTTGGCACAAATCCATGTGCGGGTGCTAAAAAGAGCAGCATTGGCATGCTTTTCACGTCGTTTGGTAGAAATCCACACGCGCGTTCTGCCAAAAGCGTCATTTGCATGCATATCGTGTGGTTTTGCAGAAAACTGCATCCTCGTCTACCAAAAGTTGCGTATTCATGCTTAAAACGCGTTTTGGCACAAATCCATGTGCGGGTGCTAAAAAGAGCAGCATTGGCATGCTTTTCACGTCGTTTGGTAGAAATCCACACGCGCGTTCTGCCAAAAGCGCCATTTGCATGCATATCGTGTAGTTTTGCAGAAAACTGCATACTCGTCTACCAAAAGTGTCATATTCATGCTTAAAACGCGTTTTGGCACAAATCCGTGTGCGGGTTCTAAAAAGAGCAGCATTGACATGCTTTTCACGTCGTTTGGTAGAAATCCACACGCGCGTTCTGCCAAAAGCACCATTTGCATGCATATCGTGTGGTTTTGCAGAAAACTGCATCCTCGTCTACCAAAAGTGTCATATTCATGCTTAAAACGCATTTTGGCACAAATCCATGTGCGGGTTCTAAAAAGAGCAGCATTGGCATGCTTTTCACGTCGTTTGGTTGAAATCCACACGCGCGTTCTGCCAAAAGCACCATTTGCATGCATATCGTGTGGTTGTGCAGAAAACTGCATACTCGTCTACCAAAAGTGTCATATTCATGCTTAAAACGCGTTTTGGCACAAATCGATGTGCGGGTTCTAAAAAGAGCAGCATTGGCATGCTTTTCACGTCGTTTGGTAGAAATCCACACGCGCGTTCTGCCAAAAGCACCATTTGCATGCATATCGTGTGGTTTTGCAGAAAACTGCATCCTCGTCTACCAAAAGTTGCATATTCATGCTTAAAACGCGTTTTGGCACAAATCCATGTGCGTGTGCTAAAAAGAGCAGCATTGGCATGCTTTTCACGTCGTTTGGTAGAAATCCACACGCGCGTTCTGCCAAAAGCGTCATTTGCATGCATATCGTGTGGTTTTGCAGAAAACTGCATCCTCGTCTACCAAAAGTGTCATATTCATGCTTAAAACGGGTTTTGGCACAAATCCATGTGCGGGTTCTAAAAAGAGCAGCATTGGCATGCTTTTCACGTCGTTTGGTAGAAATCCACACGCGCGTTCTGCCAAAAGCATCATTTGCATGCATATCGTGTGGTTTTGCAGAAAACTGCATCCTCGTCTACCAAAAGTTGCATATTCATGCTTAAAACGCGTTTTGGCACAAATCCATGTGCGGGTGCTAAAAAGAGCAGCATTGGCATGCTTTTCACGTCGTTTGGCAGAAATCCACACGCGCGTTCTGCCAAAAGCGTCATTTGCATGCATATCGTGTGGTTTTGCAGAAAACTGCATCCTCGTCTACCAAAAGTTGCGTATTCATGCTT